>NC_071355.1:122848010-122854799 GCF_943734655.1 Sabethes cyaneus | reverse complement strand
CTCCGTTACAACCTCCCAATATTCTGCTGGAGTAGTTTCGTTACACAAATTTACGCGGTTGGGGAAGACGACCGGCGACTTTCGGCCATCCGCGCTTCGTTTTTTCTGCAAAATGCACAATTTTGAGTGTCAAAGCCCTTCAACCCACATAGATGACAAATTAATCCTCTTGCCAATCGGCATTGATCTAAATTGTGTCCGGTGCTTCTACAATAAAGGCACTGATTCCGTTCCGGTGGTCTGTGAGATGCAATCAGATCATCAAGCGTACGAGTCTGTCGCGAGGTTCCCTCTTGAGGGTCCTCAACCAGAGGGTTATCCTTATGGTTGGGTGGGAGAATTTTTTTATTTGACACTTGTTTTCCCTCGTTCTTTTCGAAACCTCTTTTTCTCGAGGGTGATTTAATGGTATCAGACTTGGGTTTTGTTGGAGAAGCCTTTAAATTTTTGTCTTCCCGTTTGGTCGACTCATTTAATGTAACAACGTTTGTTTGTTTTTCAGAACCAAAAAATTTATGATATATTGAGAAATTAGAAGCATCGATTTGACGACCAGCGTCCACCAGCTGTTCCAGAGTTTCCACTGGTTTCCATAGTAGGCACTTTTTATAATCTGCTCGCATATTTCGTTTCAATATATCCAGCTTTTCCGTGTCACTCATTTGTAAAGTCATGGACCGGAAACGCTTTTCTAAATCATAGTAATAATTTTGGAAAGTTTCGTTTTTTTGTTGGTGGCGATCTTGTATGCGTGAACGAACAAGTGAATCGAGTTCAGGATGAACGAAAGCTTTTCTCAGTTCTTGAACTAGATTATTCCAATTTCGCAACAGTCCTTTCGAACTCATGGACATAAACCAATTCAGCGCCGGACCGGTAAACAAATGAAACGCCGAATCGAACAACTCGGATTCACTAACTCGTTCAGCAAGCGAAAGTTGCTGCACTAATACTAGAAATTCGTTAAGATTGCTACCTTGATCGGTTCCAGCGTATTTGTCCAACTTCCATTGAGATACTGGCAAAGATTTATGCAACTTTGGGGTTTGCCATTGGTAAGGATACGGTGAAGGATTATTGAACTCAGGCAATCCCAGTTGGGTATATGTTGGTAATGTGGGGAATACTGTTTGAGGCATTGTGTAGCTCGCGGTGTTATTTGGAGCAAAATTCACGTTCCCCAATGGATAAACATGCGAACATGTTACGGGTGCCGTGTACCTTCCCGTTGATGACGTTCCCCAAGGAAACTGATTTTGTACTGGCATGAAAGGAAAAGCCCGACAGGCATGCATTAAACTAGGTGCGTTTGATTCCGGCCAAGTGGGGTAAATCGGGGGTACTACGCTGGTAGGACACCAGTTACTATTATTCGGGTAGGTGATTGGTCTACACCCTTCAAAAGGAATATTTTGATAGTTATGGTAACCAGAAGGTAATGTACATGCTGTAGAGAAAACTGGTGGAGGATAGCAGCTGTTTCTCGGAAAAACTGAGCTAAATTGACTTTGAAATACTGACGCTGTTACTCTTGGTACCGAAGTAGAATTTATTACTGATGTGGTGGGATGACTTGTGAAAGAGTTTGATACTGAGGTGTAAGAATTAGTAGTTGTATTAACAGTGCTACACTCTGTGGAGGACAAGGCGGGGGTTTGGTTTGTATATTCGTACTTTTCTTTGAATTGACGAAGCCTGTAAAGTTCCCTTTCGAGAGATAACATTCTATTACGCAGGTTTGTCCTAACATCTGGAACTGTATTGTCATAACAACCTAGCCTTTCTAGACATTGTACTATGTCCCGCTCATTCGCATCATTTTCTTGTGTCGGATTCGCGATTGCAATAGAAGACAGCGTGATAGCTGCAGGTTGAGTTGTAAGGGGGGGACTAACTAGAGATTCAGAATCTTCTCCCAAGTTCGGTACGGTACCCGTACTAACTGGAGCAAGCTTCTTTTGATAATAGTAGGCATTTAGCAATTCAAACACTCTTTCTAAAAGACTTTTCATCGTTTTCTGCTGACCGTCTTCTAAATGTTCTAGTAATCTGGACATTCTCCTGCCCAGATGCAAAAGAATCGAACGACCGCGTGGTGGAGGTTGAGCCGTGGCACTCAGACTCTCCTGGACGTTTTTCAATTTTTCCACACATAACTCGAAATCTAGTAAGGGATCTAACTCGTACTCACTCTCGAGTGGTCTATTCTGTTCCTTCTCGTGTTTCAGAGCTTCCCTTAAACTTCCCCTCTTCCTAACCATTGCAACATCCCCCTCGAATCTTATTCCTCTTACATTTAACTCATAGTCTAACTCGTCTTCATTTAGGAAATCCACCCGTAAATCATCAAAGCATCTTTGCAAATCTGCCACATTCCTAATCATTTGGTTCGGATCGCCTTCCATTTTGTGTAATTTCTTATGGAATCACGACACAACCTTGAAATTCTCTCAATCGTTACGAAACTTGGTAATTCTAGAGCAGTTTTTCTTTAATTAACAGCCTCGTGTATATACGACTGTACCACGTGTTTTCCGCGTGTAACACCGAAATCTAAGAACAATAGCTTTATACCACAATTTTTAATTTTATGGTCAAACGAACTTTGCTGTTGAGCCAATCATGCAAAAATCAGAATCAGTGATTAAACAAATCACGATAACTACGGAAGATCGTGAGTCTCCCCTAAGCGCACTAAAAATGTGTGGTGAAGCCACACATTTTTTTACTTTAGTAGGATCGCCAATTGTTACTTTTTGATTGCCCAGCACTCTTGGTTTCAGGGTCGGCTCAATGCGCTTAAAGAAGACTTACCTTCACAATGTCGCTATTAGAAAAATCTCTACCTGTAACAAATCTTTCGGCTCACGCAAAAAAGACAAAACTAGCTACTTGTTCGGCAATAATCATTTTATTAAGAAGAGAAAACACTACACCATGTGATTGAGTTTTAAGGTTCGAATTTGGCTCATTTTTATTGTAAAATTCACATCAAACATGCTTTTTGACTCACTACTTCTCGTCGCTGCCGTCGCCCCGCACCGTTCGTTGTTCGCACTCTGCTCCCGATGATGATACCGCTTCCCGTTGTCTCCGCTTACACGATCTGTTCGGCTGGATTACCGGATTCATTACCGGCAACGAAACTGCTACAAACGATGGTTTTGGCAGCTTTTCGCCGCCGAAATCGAAACGATACGATGACTTTTCCTGCTCACTGTAGGACCCGTGCTATCGAAGCCGTAATTTGACGAACGGCTGATATTCAGTTTGAAACACTCACGCGCACTTGGCCGCTTCTAAAGACGATTTTGGGCCACTTTAACCGGGTTCATTGGTTACCCAGTAAAGTACTTTTAATTCACAGCATTACATGTGCTAATAAAGCCGTATGTTGACGGACGGCTTGTTCTTCTGGGACACTCGCGCACTGGGTTTTTGGGAATTACGATCACGATTTGCATTTCAGGCACGACTTATCGGTTCCCTTTAAACACTTCTACCGTAACAGAAGCACGATCTCACGGTAATGGACTCAATGGTCAGAGATACTTGCACACGCGCGGTCAACTTAGCTGACAACTTGTCCCAGGAAACTGATCCCGGTCCTTGGGTGGGGACAGTTTTTATAGTACGCCTCAAGCACATGGCATCCTTTGTAATTGAGCCTAAATTCAAAAGGCGCCCCGTTCGACCAATCACTAGGCGACGCGACGCACACGGCGTCTTTTGTGAGTGCGCTCAAGTAGTAAAGATACTCAGCTCATCCAATCGCCGGGTGGCACGTAGCCACTCACACTTCTCGAATACTTTTCTCCGCATATAGAACGGCTGGGGTGGGCGACGGTGGTGGTGATCCAGGCTGACAAACAGTTTCGAGCAAGCAGTAGAGTCCCCTCACATCTCTAACTAAATATACCAGTTGCTCTTGGCTTATCCTGCTCCTCTCCGACGTTTGGAGATGCGAACGGTCCCATTTGGCAACACAACGGGTCTTTTTGCTGCTCTGCCCATATTTTGACTCCCTTTTTTTTTCAAAATCAGGCGTGGTAACCATCCGCAACTCCTCACGACATGCTACATAAAATTGCCGCTATTAGGCAACTGGTTTATTTAATAAACTTTATATAATCCAAGCATTTTTTGCGTGAAAATTTACATTTAATAACAAATTTGGCCGAATCTTTCGGTCCGTATTTTCCAAATCTGCAACCGAATATTTGGAAAACAGATTGTAACTTTTCCAAAGGTTACACTGTCTGTCTGTCTGTCTGTCTGTCTGTCTGTCTGTCTGTCTGTCTGTCTGTCTGTCTGTCTGTCTGTCTGTCTGTCTGTCTGTCTGTCTGTCTGTCTGTCTGTCTGTCTGTCTGTCTGTCTGTCTGTCTGTCTGTCTGTCTGTCTGTCTGTCTGTCTGTCTGTCTGTCTGTCTGTCTGTCTGTCTGTCTGTCTGTCTGTCTGTCTGTCTGTCTGTCTGTCTGTCTGTCTGTCTGTCTGTCTGTCTGTCTGTCTGTCTGTCTGTCTGTCTGTCTGTCTGTCTGTCTGTCTGTCTGTCTGTCTGTCTGTCTGTCTGTCTGTCTGTCTGTCTGTCTGTCTGTCTGTCTGTCTGTCTGTCTGTCTGTCTGTCTGTCTGTCTGTCTGTCTGTCTGTCTGTCTGTCTGTCTGTCTGTCTGTCTGTCTGTCTGTCTGTCTGTCTGTCTGTCTGTCTGTCTGTCTGTCTGTCTGTCTGTCTGTCTGTCTGTCTGTCTGTCTGTCTGTCTGTCTGTCTGTCTGTCTGTCTGTCTGTCTGTCTGTCTGTCTGTCTGTCTGTCTGTCTGTCTGTCTGTCTGTCTGTCTGTCTGTCTGTCTGTCTGTCTGTCTGTCTGTCTGTCTGTCTGTCTGTCTGTCTGTCTGTCTGTCTGTCTGTCTGTCTGTCTGTCTGTCTGTCTGTCTGTCTGTCTGTCTGTCTGTCTGTCTGTCTGTCTGTCTGTCTGTCTGTCTGTCTGTCTGTCTGTCTGTCTGTCTGTCTGTCTGTCTGTCTGTCTGTCTGTCTGTCTGTCTGTCTGTCTGTCTGTCTGTCTGTCTGTCTGTCTGTCTGTCTGTCTGTCTGTCTGTCTGTCTGTCTGTCTGTCTGTCTGTCTGTCTGTCTGTCTGTCTGTCTGTCTGTCTGTCTGTCTGTCTGTCTGTCTGTCTGTCTGTCTGTCTGTCTGTCTGTCTGTCTGTCTGTCTGTCTGTCTGTCTGTCTGTCTGTCTGTCTGTCTGTCTGTCTGTCTGTCTGTCTGTCTGTCTGTCTGTCTGTCTGTCTGTCTGTCTGTCTGTCTGTCTGTCTGTCTGTCTGTCTGTCTGTCTGTCTGTCTGTCTGTCTGTCTGTCTGTCTGTCTGTCTGTCTCTTTTGTCTGTCTGTCTGTCTGTCTGTCTGTCTGTCTCTTTTGTCTGTCTGTCTGTCTGTCTGTCTGTCTGTCTGTCTGTCTGTCTGTCTGTCTGTCTGTCTGTCTGTCTGTCTGTCTGTCTGTCTGTCTGTCTGTCTGTCTGTCTGTCTGTCTGTCTGTCTGTCTGTCTGTCTGTCTGTCTGTCTGTCTGTCTGTCTGTCTGTCTGTCTGTCTGTCTGTCTGTCTGTCTGTCTGTCTGTCTGTCTGTCTGTCTGTCTGTCTGTCTGTCTGTCTGTCTGTCTGTCTGTCTGTCTGTCTGTCTGTCTGTCTGTCTCTTTTGTCTGTCTGTCTGTCTGTCTGTCTGTCTCTTTTGTCTGTCTGTCTGTCTGTCTGTCTGTCTGTCTGTCTGTCTGTCTGTCTGTCTGTCTGTCTGTCTGTCTGTCTGTCTGTCTGTCTGTCTGTCTGTCTGTCTGTCTGTCTGTCTGTCTGTCTGTCTGTCTGTCTGTCTGTCTGTCTGTCTGTCTGTCTCTTTTGTCTGTCTGTCTGTCTGTCTGTCTGTCTGTCTGTCTGTCTGTCTGTCTGTCTGTCTGTCTGTCTGTCTGTCTGTCTGTCTGTCTGTCTGTCTGTCTGTCTGTCTGTCTGTCTGTCTGTCTGTCTGTCTGTCTGTCTGTCTGTCTGTCTGTCTGTCTGTCTGTCTGTCTGTCTGTCTGTCTGTCTGTCTGTCTGTCTCTTTTGTCTGTCTGTCTGTCTGTCTGTCTGTCTGTCTGTCTGTCTGTCTGTCTGTCTGTCTGTCTGTCTGTCTGTCTGTCTGTCTGTCTGTCTGTCTGTCTGTCTGTCTGTCTGTCTGTCTGTCTGTCTGTCTGTCTGTCTGTCTGTCTGTCTGTCTGTCTGTCTGTCTGTCTGTCTGTCTGTCTGTCTGTCTGTCTGTCTGTCTGTCTGTCTGTCTGTCTGTCTGTCTGTCTGTCTGTCTGTCTGTCTGTCTGTCTGTCTGTCTGTCTGTCTCTTTTGTCTGTCTGTCTGTCTGTCTGTCTGTCTGTCTGTCTGTCTGTCTGTCTGTCTGTCTGTCTGTCTGTCTGTCTGTCTGTCTGTCTGTCTGTCTGTCTGTCTGTCTGTCTGTCTGTCTGTCTGTCTGTCTGTCTGTCTGTCTGTCTGTCTGTCTGTCTGTCTGTCTGTCTGTCTGTCTGTCTGTCTGTCTGTCTCTTTTGTCTGTCTGTCTGTCTGTCTGTCTGTCTGTCTGTCTCTTTTGTCTGTCTGTCTGTCTGTCTGTCTGTCTGTCTGTCTGTCTGTCTGTCTGTCTGTCTGTCTGTCTGTCTGTCTCTTTTGTCTGTCTGTCTGTCTGTCTGTCTGTCTGTCTGTCTGTCTGTCTGTCTGTCTGTCTGTCTGTCTGTCTGTCTGTCTGTCTGTCTGTCTGTCTGTCTGTCTGTCTGTCTGTCTGTCTGTCTGT
>NC_071355.1:122823010-122840510 GCF_943734655.1 Sabethes cyaneus | reverse complement strand
CTGTCTGTCTGTCTGTCTGTCTGTCTGTCTGTCTGTCTGTCTGTCTGTCTGTCTGTCTGTCTGTCTGTCTGTCTGTCTGTCTGTCTGTCTGTCTGTCTGTCTGTCTGTCTGTCTGTCTGTCTGTCTGTCTGTCTGTCTGTCTGTCTGTCTGTCTGTCTGTCTGTCTGTCTGTCTGTCTGTCTGTCTGTCTGTCTGTCTGTCTGTCTGTCTGTCTGTCTGTCTGTCTGTCTGTCTGTCTGTCTGTCTGTCTGTCTGTCTGTCTGTCTGTCTGTCTGTCTGTCTGTCTGTCTGTCTGTCTGTCTGTCTGTCTGTCTGTCTGTCTGTCTGTCTGTCTGTCTGTCTGTCTGTCTGTCTGTCTGTCTGTCTGTCTGTCTGTCTGTCTGTCTGTCTGTCTGTCTGTCTGTCTGTCTGTCTGTCTGTCTGTCTGTCTGTCTGTCTGTCTGTCTGTCTGTCTGTCTGTCTGTCTGTCTGTCTGTCTGTCTGTCTGTCTGTCTGTCTGTCTGTCTGTCTGTCTGTCTGTCTGTCTGTCTGTCTGTCTGTCTGTCTGTCTGTCTGTCTGTCTGTCTGTCTGTCTGTCTGTCTGTCTGTCTGTCTGTCTGTCTGTCTGTCTGTCTGTCTGTCTGTCTGTCTGTCTGTCTGTCTGTCTGTCTGTCTGTCTGTCTGTCTGTCTGTCTGTCTGTCTGTCTGTCTGTCTGTCTGTCTGTCTGTCTGTCTGTCTGTCTGTCTGTCTGTCTGTCTGTCTGTCTGTCTGTCTGTCTGTCTGTCTGTCTGTCTGTCTGTCTGTCTGTCTGTCTGTCTGTCTGTCTGTCTGTCTGTCTGTCTGTCTGTCTGTCTGTCTGTCTGTCTGTCTGTCTGTCTGTCTGTCTGTCTGTCTGTCTGTCTGTCTGTCTGTCTGTCTGTCTGTCTGTCTGTCTGTCTGTCTGTCTGTCTGTCTGTCTGTCTGTCTGTCTGTCTGTCTGTCTGTCTGTCTGTCTGTTGTTACTTTTTGATTGCCCAACACTCTTGGTTTCAGGGTCGGCTCAATGCGCTTAAAGAAGACTTACCTTCACAATGTCGCTATTAGAAAAATCTCTACCTGTAACAAATCTTTCGGCTCATGCAAAAAAGACAAAACTAGCTACTTGTTTGGCAATAATCATTTTATTAAGAAGAGAAAACACTACACCATGTGTTTGAGTTTTAAGGTTCGAATTTGGCTCATTTTTATTGTAAAATTCACATCAAACATGCTTTTTGACTCACTACTTCTCGCCGCTGCCGTCGCCCCGCACCGTTCGTTGTTCGCACTCTGCTCCCGATGATGATACCGCTTCCCGTTGTCTCCGCTTACACGATCTGTTCGGCTGGATTACCGGATTCATTACCGGCAACGAAACTGCTACAAACGATGGTTTTGGCAGCTTTTCGCCGCCGAAATCGAAACGATACGATGACTTTTCCTGCTCACTGTAGGACCCGTGCTATCGAAGCCGTAATTTGACGAACGGCTGATATTCAGTTTGAAACACTCACGCGCACTTGGCCGCTTCTAAAGACGATTTTGGGCCACTTTAACCGGGTTCATTGGTTACCCAGTAAAGTACTTTTAATTCACAGCATTACATGTGCTAATAAAGCCGTATGTTGACGGACGGCTTGTTCTTCTGGGACACTCGCGCACTGGGTTTTTGGGAATTACGATCACGATTTGCATTTCAGGCACGACTTATCGGTTCCCTTTAAACACTTCTACCGTAACAGAAGCACGATCTCACGGTAATGGACTCAATGGTCAGAGATACTTGCACACGCGCGGTCAACTTAGCTGACAACTTGTCCCAGGAAACTGATCCCGGTCCTTGGGTGGGGACAGTTTTTATAGTACGCCTCAAGCACATGGCATCCTTTGTAATTGAGCCTAAATTCAAAAGGCGCCCCGTTCGACCAATCACTAGGCGACGCGACGCACACGGCGTCTTTCGTGAGTGCGCTCAAGTAGTAAAGATGCTCAGCTCATCCAATCGCCGGGTGGCACGTAGCCACTCACACTTCTCGAATACTTTTCTCCGCATATAGAACGGCTGGGGTGGGCGACGGTGGTGGTGATCCAGGCTGACAAACAGTTTCGAGCAAGCAGTAGAGTCCCCTCACATCTCTAACTAAATATACCAGTTGCTCTTGACTTATCCTGCTCCTCTCCGACGTTTGGAGATGCGAACGGTCCCATTTGGCAACACAACGGGTCTTTTTGCTGCTCTGCCCATATTTTGACTCCCTTTTTTTTCAAAATCAGGCGTGGTAACCATCCACAACTCCTCACGACATGCTACATAAAATTGCCGCTATTAGGCAACTGGTTTATTTAATAAACTTTATATAATCCAAGCATTTTTTGCGTGAAAATTTACATTTAATAACAAATTTGGCCGAATCTTTCGGTCCGTATTTTCCAAATCTGCAACCGAATATTTGGAAAACAGATTGTAACTTTTCCAAAGGTTACATTGTCACCCTCCTCGGAGAAAAAATACTCAACTGGTTGGGTATTTTTTTTCTTAGGTTAACATGTTGCTTAATTCTAATTATGACTTCTCTATAATATGGCGACAGCTAGATCGGACCGGTCCTGATGTCGTAGTACTAGCTGTGTTCTTAGAAATAGGTATCTTATCATTAGAATATTTACGATGTAATTACGGAAAGAAAATTTGCTCTTGAATACTAAGTTTTTTTGTATTCCATTCAGATCTGTAACTTCTTTCGCGTGTGTGATTCCATAATTTATTACGGAACCTAAAACTACTCTTTCACACTCTCATTCATATGGGCCCTACTCGATCGCTCTCCTTGCAAACTGCTCATTCACCCTCTGTTCTATGAACTACCTAAACTATTACTACTTGTATAACTATCTGTAGGTTCGAGACAATACTGTCTTCGACCATCCTTTAAAACGACAAATTTTATTTTTTTTTTTAATTTTATCGCCAAACCCTATGATATCTATACTACAAAGGAGATGCTGAGCGACCTGTTTGTCAGCCGCATCTAGTTTCATTTTTGATTAATCACCCCTGCTCGCTAGACAATAGAATTGAAAATGTCATGGCTGCAGGTTTGAGACAAAGGTAAGTATGTTAAATAAATTGTAAAAATTAGTGTATATTACTTTCGTTTCAGGGAAATCTACGAACTAACTGTTTAATTGATCGAGATTAAACATTGTTATCGACCCAGGGATGGGCAAGGCGGTGCTTAGGTACCAAAAATATAACTTGGGAGTCTGTGGTTTACTATTGATTTTAGCTCTACCATGCTAGTTTCAATAGCTAAACATTGCTATAAATCTTGATTATAGACCTATTCGAGTAGGTTTATGGATTTTATGGAATGAACCAAAGCGGTTATTTCGCCGCTGAATGCAACATCAGAACACCTAACCCAGGCACTCTAACCGTGTAGTGAACAGCCGGTTCTGATTTAACCGGGTTTGAGATTAGTTGCGTGCCATACTCCCAACGATTTACCCTTTAAGTTCTTCTATATGAATGCGGATGATCCTAGTTTTGAAATAACCCGTGCCGGTAAATACATCGGAGCATATTTCGCATTATAGTGCAGGGCTGCATTAGACTGTTTCATATTTCGGTGGTAGACTAGTTGTCCAACATCGAAATGTGCCGCAGGCACCCGGTGGCGTAAATTATACCGTTTCTTATTTTCTTCGTAGGCTTTTTCCAAGTTTTTCTGTACGGTATCGTATATATTATCGAAAAACTCCTTTGGATTAGTCCTACTCGGTTCAGATACGGGTTCATTATGGTCAGAGGCTTGCAAATACATTTCATGCCCATGCGTGATGAAATACGGTGTGAGCTTAGTAGCCGCATGCACCGCGGAATTTAAAATGGTTTCTACCTCTGCGAGTTTCGAGTCCCACAGTCGCTGGTCCTCTTTGACATAGGTCCGGATCGCGGCGTTAACGGTACGGTTAACCCGTTCGACCGGATTAGCTTGGCAATGATATTTTGCGTTTAACCAATGTCGTATTTTGAATCGGTCTAAAAGAGTTTTAAACTCTTTTGACAGGAAACAAGTTGCATTGTCCGAAATAATCACTTTTGGGGTAGAATTTCGGAAAAACCATTGATCCCGTAGCACCGTACAAAGTAAATGACTGTCGATCTTTCGTACTGGCGTAAGCATTACCCACTTACTGAAAAGATCAACAACTACGAAAACGTATTGGTTGCCTTTCTTGCTTCTAGGCAAGGGGCCAAGGAAATCAATCGCTATAATTTCCCAGGGATGTTGGGTGATTCTTTGCTCTCCCATCAAAGGAACTATCGGAACCGTCGCTCCTTTGACTTCTTTGCACGTGGGGCAACTTTTTACATATACTCTCACTTCGGAAGACAGCTTAGGCCAGTAAAATCGCTGCCTCACGCGGTCTAGCGTTTTATCTACCCCTAAGTGCATCGCGTCATCGTGGTTTGCGCGAATGATCGCTTCCCTGTCTTCAGGTGGAGGAACAGTTTTCCATTCATACCGATAATCGTACGGTAGATTGGGCGTAGAAACAAATTTCAGGAGTTTACCATCCTGGACTTTGTAATCCACGAAATCATCGGGAGAATCAAGAACTTGTCTCATGGTGTCTTGATACCAGTTAGAAGTTTGTGCTGATACCACTAGCGCGCTACGGGAAAGTGCAACCGCGATAACATTTTCCTTTCCTTTTCGGTGGGTTATGGTCATGTTATATTGCTGCAAGGTCAAACACCATCTGCTGCAGCGGGAGGCAGTTTTCCACTTTGTAGTCATTATATGAGACAGAGCTGATGAGTCGGTCACCAGGGTGCAATGGGCGCCTTCAACATAGCCCCTGAAGGCTTCTATCGCCAACAAGGCAGCTAATGTTTCTTTCTCACAAGCATGGTAGTTGCGTTGTGGGGTTGTCAATTTATGGGAGAAATACGCTATTACCCGCTCAGAACCATTCTGAATTTGCGTTAAAACCGCTGCCACCGCAACGTCACTGGCATCGGTTTGGATGCAAAATTCGAGATCAAAATTGGGACTGACTAAAATGGGCGCTGTAATTAATTTCTCTTTTATTTGTTGGAAGGCAAGTTCTGCACTGTCATTCCAACTTAAACTTTTGCTTTTCGTCTTGAGGAGTTCGGTTAGTGGAGCAGTAGTCTCGCTAAAATGCTCAATGAACCGCCGATAGTAGTTGCACATGCCAAGAAATCTCCGCAACTTAGTCAGAGTATTCGGCCGCTCGTATTCCACTATCGGTTTGATTTTCTCCGGGTTCGGTTGTAACCCGTCTGTCGACAAAATGTATCCTAGAAAGGATAATTGATCTACGCAGAATTGTGACTTCTGCAGATTGATAACTAAGTTTGCCGATTTCAGTCGACGACCGACCTCTTCGAGCAGCTTGATATGCCCTTCAAAGGTTTCACTGACCACCACTATATCGTCCAAATATACGAAGACTCGTGGTTCCAGCTCTCCGTAGTTTAAAACTTGGTCCATTAATCTGGACAGAGTAGCTGGGCTATTCACAAGGCCAAATGGAAGACGGGTGTATTGGAACATGCCCCGGCCTTGGACGCTGAAAGCCGTAAAGGGACGGGAATCGACCGCCAATGGAATTTGGAGGTATAAGTGCCGGTTCGAACACTCAACCCAGCTAGCTCAATTTCTTATACCTCAGGGTCGGCAACCGACCTTCGGGGGACTCACTCAACCCGACTACTTACCACGAACGAAGCAGAGCAATCAAAAGCGTCAAAGAAGGTTTTTTTAAATGGAAATCTGGCTCTTTTGTATAAAAGAAAAAGAAGGAAAATTCATGCATGCACATTTATTTCTCCATACCATCGATGCAGCTCCTGGCGTCGCACGTTGGGGCCCATTGATGACCGACGAACGGAGGGAGAGGAGACGAACGTACCTGACGAGACGACCGTGATGACCGTGATGACCGTGGTGACTGTAGAGGGCTGTAGACTCGCTCGGGACGTTGACAGGACTCTTATGACGCACCGTACAGTAGCAATTGTAGCCGACGTAATAAACCGCAGCGCCCACGTGGCCGACACTCCACAGGTTTGGTTGAGTGGTATGTGGTTGCCGTCCAAACCACCAGAATGGACACTAAGAAGCGCTGTACTTTGTTGCCGAACGACGCTGTCACTCTGCACTCCGCTAGCTAGTATTCCGACATCTTCTCGGTGTTACAAAAAGGAGAAACTCCGGGCACTCGAATCGTTGCTCTTCGAGGCTATATCGTCACTCGCGCAGCCGTCCCTCTACTAGGCTTCGTGGCGGATTCGCTAATTACACTTCGCTAGGGATTTTTGATGCTCGACGGAGAATTAACTAGCCCCTCCGTACGTGACTACGGCTTTCATCCGACTCTCTCGAGCCGATCTTTTCATCAGTCCATCATCCCGAACAGACTCCCTTCTCTCTTCCTGTCTCCTCTCTACCTCTTCCTCTCACTCTCCGTCTCCCTCCGTAATCACCACCGGATACCACTTTTTCGTGCAGTCCAAAGTGGTATAAAATTGGCTGTACGATCGGGAACTATTACGGGGTTATCAATTTAGTGCGGACTTTTTGCCGTCTTTTACGTTGCGGTCTTTCCGTTACAAACGTGTTTTACTGGCGTTACCATTTAATAGGTAAGACTGTCCCTGACTCAGTGAATGATTTACGGAGCCTTTAGAGCCTCCATGCTAAGCCCCAACACCTGGTCTGGATGTTCCGGGGTGGGCGCAGAAGGCCTCTTTTGAGCTTCTGAGTCATCAATGTAGACAGGGT
Organism: Sabethes cyaneus; assembly: GCF_943734655.1. NCBI lineage: Eukaryota > Metazoa > Arthropoda > Insecta > Diptera > Culicidae > Sabethes > Sabethes cyaneus. The sequence continues at coordinate 122,833,694 of NC_071355.1, read as the reverse complement.
CTCCTTACGCTATTAAATAGTAACGCTCACATAATTCCTTTTTTTCGCAAATTTTTCGTCGCCTAATTAACGGATGAGTTTTTAAGGATTAGTAAACTTATCCTATGTTAAACAAAAATACAATAAATATTCAAACAACAAAACAAAATAAACTAATAACAATAAACAAGAGCCAGATAAACAAAACAAAATTAATTGACAAATTTTACTTACAGACTACACTTATCGACTAAACTTAAACACTAAATCGCAAAACTTTGACGCCATGGATTGGTACCGTTCATTTAACAAAATGACCGGTAACAATTCTCCCGGAGACCCAGTAGAAAAATTACGAAGTTAATTTTTCGTCACAAATCTTTACCAAGTTCGGTTGATTGCTTCCTATCCACCCTAACTACAAAAGCATGGAGCTGGACCTTTCAAATTCGATCATATTTTCGCTCAAAACTCAAGTTCGTCATCTTCGATTTGATTGTCTTCCCGCGCAGTATCTGGATTCTACCATTAACTGTATCCCTCTTGCTTCACTAAACATGGGAGACAAGGACGTACTCTCACCAAATCATCAGAAAAAACCCTCCCAAGCATTTGGCTTGGAAAACTTCTACCCTTTACTCAATAATCATTCATACTTTCCACTCTCTACATTCATTGGGCCCTATTAGCTTTCATTCATATGCTCATTCACACTCTTACATACTTCTTAGCCTACTACTAATCCTAATGTTTAGGGACATATATATTTTCCATCGCCTAAATTCATCCTAAATCTACTAAGGCCATAGATTTCCGCCTTACCATAATTGCTATTAAGTCGTCATTCGTGTTAAAAAATCAGTTTCGGGGTCATAAGGCATCAACATTGAATACATTCAACTCCGCGCAATTTTCAGAATCCCTCCTGATCAGGGAGGATCTGCTACTGACCATCAATGTCGTAGGACTCCGGTCTCCAGCAAAACTGTATTTTAACTATTCGTGCCGAGACCTGATATGCATTTTAAAAATAACAAACCCTATTGCGCATCAAATTTATCAAAGTATATTTTGAACGTTGAGCTAAATCTATTATACCAGATATCTTCGTTAAAACAATCGCTATCAATCAATAGAGATGTAAACCGATATTGGTATCTATCTGGCACCACTAATTTACACGAATCTGCTTAGTGTACCATCGGCATCATGTGCTTACGCTACGTTGACATGAGCCATTGTGCAAGACGAGAAGAGACCAGTGTGATAGAATTTACTCCAGTTTGCGGGGACTTAATCATCGAAAGTGATCTGAAATTGTTTTACGAACAGTGGTCGATGGCAGAGGAATTATTTTACCATGACGTGGAAAGAATAACTGTGACCTGGGGTCTCTCAGAACCTCAACGGTGACATGGGTTTTCTAAACTAACGCCTTATTTACTAATATAATCTACTTTACAGGAACGGGATCAGTATCAGCAGCCGGCAAGAATGATTACTGGATAATTTTATATATATTTTAGGTTCAATGACCTTTTTATAACTGTGCTTAATAAATTAGCCTGGTTTTAGGTGGGCAGCTGGCCACACCCCCAGGATCTTTCCTTCAACGTATTCCAGCTTGAAGGATGAGGTTCCAATCCTCGCCAATCCGTGATTTTAGCGGGGAGATATATCGGCCCACGTTTGGTATGGTACAAAGGATTGTCTCCTATTCCGCCGATAAACGGTTTAGCCAAACTGAAAAAGATTTCTGGTAACGAGAATCATATCGTTCTTCTCCAGACTCGGGAGCTTTCTTCGAGTCAGATTGCACTTTTTCGAAGATTTGGGGTGGGAACTTATTTATGTAGGGCGCCATTAATTATCTGAAAGTCTAGATATTTATCTGATTCATCTCTAAGAGGCTATATTTTTGAATTTTGGGATAAATAGTGAAACATGACCAAAAGGTCATGCACAGTGGACAATCTACTACTAAATCTTCCACTACTAGTGTGGGTACTATTTTTACTTTGCCATCAAAGTAAAACGAAATGTAAATCTCTCCAATTATTTTTATCTGGTCTCCATCGGCCGTTCAAAATTGCCCTTGATCCGTTGGTTGTTAAGTTTGCAGTAATGGAAACGATTGGAAATTTTTTTTTCCTAAGAGTTACAGTTCCTCTTCGGAAATCCGTTTAGATAGTGAAAGTACTAAAATTCATTAAGTTTAGGGCCCTGATCGGTACCCGAATATTTTTCAACATTGCATTGGGACACAGGTAACGTTCTATATGAAGATGGTAAGTTTTGTGACTGTATCGGAGCCTGGTAACTCCACGAGTTAGTAGTGTGCCATTCTGAATAATCCGCGTTGGCGGTAGGAATGGGTGGTATTACTGAAGCAGTGGTTGCTGGTGGAAGGCTTTTATGTTGGTAGGTATTCCAAGGTGGACGATTTAGAATGGACACCGCATTGTACCTTGGTCCAAGGTCCAAGGCCCTTGGATACGGAAAATTACTATTTGCGTTTTGAAGGTATATTGTAGAATATGTGGGGCATTCCGTCACTGGGAATCTCCATCTTTCACTACCGCGCAAATACACATTACCGGAAGCAGGGCTATAGGTACAGAAGCTATTCGACTGTATCAACGGCGTGGATACTGGTCGTGAATACTGAGTTATGACGGTAGTGTTTTTTGAAATTGTAGTTACCACTTTAGGAATAGTACCAGTGCAGGTTACTGGCATTGTCTGGTGGCTCACGATCACCACATCACTTTCGCTTGTTTGACACTGGGTGCTTACAACGGGATTACTAGCAGTTTGATTTGAAGTAAGCTGGTTTAACGATTCGTGTTCTGCCCGATATTTTCTCAGCAGACTTAATTCAGCTTCGAGGCCGTATAACGTTTCTCGTAACTTACTCATGTCTGTTAATTCATTCGTAGCTCCACTGAATCCCAACCGCTTTAAACACTTCACTATTTCTGCTTTATCGTTCGCCATTGCTACTGGAGGTTTAGACTTGAGAATCTGAAATCACAACGTTCCGCTCTTGCATATTTCCGAAATGTTGATTCAGACAATCAATCACTCTTGTTAAAATTTCTTCTGCTCGCTAATGTTCTGCAGATTCCGAATTGTACTATCAGTCAGTTCGCTACATGCAGTAAAAAGGAATAGTTTTTGGGAGCGACGTTTTTGCTCCTTCTAGCCGACAATGCGGCATTACACCTTCGATTCACGATTTTCTAATTCCGCTGCTGGACTACGAAGTAAAATTTTATCACCAAACCGATTCTCTTTCTCTTGCTTCATTACACCGCGCAACATACATCGTTCTCCTGTAATATTAATCTGTCTCATGCATAATTCTTCTTCTAGCTCATCACCATCCAAAAAAACTACTATTATTTCCAATTATTCCGCATGCACGTTTTCCTTAGAAAACAATTTCCTAAACTCTATTTTTACTAAATTAATATCAAGCAATTTTCTAGAAGTAAACCTTTTCCAATGTTCCGGTAAGAATAATTACCCTAATCTGAAACCACGTGTACTGTAACTCGAGGAGGTGCGTTGTTCCAATCGAACGATATCAAACCTAACCTGACTTTTGAGCAGTTCCAGACTATCTATACCGGCGGTTCAAACAGCTTACACTTTCTTGCCAAAGCATCTAAGAAGGGAATCAAAGCGAATTTGATCGAGACAAGTGACGAATTGTTCTCGAGTCTCCCCGAATCCGGGTAAAATATTCTAATTGAAGATTAGAATATTTTATTTTACGAGGATCGCCAATTATAAGTGCCGGTTCGAACACTCAACCCAGCTAGCTCAATTTCTTATACCTCAGGGTCGGCAACCGACCTTCGGGGGACTCACTCAACCCGACTACTTACCACGAACGAAGCAGAGCAATCAAAAGCGTCAAAGAAGGTTTTTTTAAATGGAAATCTGGCTCTTTTGTATAAAAGAAAAAGAAGGAAAATTCATGCATGCACATTTATTTCTCCATACCATCGATGCAGCTCCTGGCGTCGCACGTTGGGGCCCATTGATGACCGACGAACGGAGGGAGAGGAGACGAACGTACCTGACGAGACGACCGTGATGACCGTGATGACCGTGGTGACTGTAGAGGGCTGTAGACTCGCTCGGGACGTTGACAGGACTCTTATGACGCACCGTACAGTAGCAATTGTAGCCGACGTAATAAACCGCAGCGCCCACGTGGCCGACACTCCACAGGTTTGGTTGAGTGGTATGTGGTTGCCGTCCAAACCACCAGAATGGACACTAAGAAGCGCTGTACTTTGTTGCCGAACGACGCTGTCACTCTGCACTCCGCTAGCTAGTATTCCGACATCTTCTCGGTGTTACAAAAAGGAGAAACTCCGGGCACTCGAATCGTTGCTCTTCGAGGCTATATCGTCACTCGCGCAGCCGTCCCTCTACTAGGCTTCGTGGCGGATTCGCTAATTACACTTCGCTAGGGATTTTTGATGCTCGACGGAGAATTAACTAGCCCCTCCGTACGTGACTACGGCTTTCATCCGACTCTCTCGAGCCGATCTTTTCATCAGTCCATCATCCCGAACAGACTCCCTTCTCTCTTCCTGTCTCCTCTCTACCTCTTCCTCTCACTCTCCGTCTCCCTCCGTAATCACCACCGGATACCACTTTTTCGTGCAGTCCAAAGTGGTATAAAATTGGCTGTACGATCGGGAACTATTACGGGGTTATCAATTTAGTGCGGACTTTTTGCCGTCTTTTACGTTGCGGTCTTTCCGTTACAAACGTGTTTTACTGGCGTTACCATTTAATAGGTAAGACTGTCCCTGACTCAGTGAATGATTTACGGAGCCTTTAGAGCCTCCATGCTAAGCCCCAACACCTGGTCTGGATGTTCCGGGGTGGGCGCAGAAGGCCTCTTTTGAGCTTCTGAGTCATCAATGTAGACAGGGTCTCCTTACGCTATTAAATAGTAACGCTCACATAATTCCTTTTTTTCGCAAATTTTTCGTCGCCTAATTAACGGATGAGTTTTTAAGGATTAGTAAACTTATCCTATGTTAAACAAAAATACAATAAATATTCAAACAACAAAACAAAATAAACTAATAACAATAAACAAGAGCCAGATAAACAAAACAAAATTAATTGACAAATTTTACTTACAGACTACACTTATCGACTAAACTTAAACACTAAATCGCAAAACTTTGACGCCATGGATTGGTACCGTTCATTTAACAAAATGACCGGTAACAGAGGAATGCCTCTGAGAGGTCAATGGTACTGAGATATTTTGCGGAGGGAAGTTGGCCCAGTATCCGCCCGGGATGTGGTAAAAGGTAAGCATCTTTCACGGTTCGTTTGTTTAAATTCCGCGCGTCGAGACAGAGACGCACTTTACCCGTTGGTTTTGTGACGGCCACAACATTGGAAGACCAATCAGATTGACACCTTTCAATTATACCGAGCTGTAACAGCCGGTCCAACTCTTCCGAAACTTTCTGTTGTACTTTAGGGGAAAGCGTGTAATTATATTGACGAGGTGGAGGTTTGTTTTTCCACTCGTCAGTAATTTTTATATGGTGCTCTATGAGCGGAGTTACAGAGAGGATCTCTGAAGTTGCAACTTTAAATTGCTGTTTAGTTTCTTCTAGCCTATGTAACTGACTATCAGATAACTTGGTTGGTACTGGCTCAGGGCGAATTGTCCCTTCTTCCACTATCACACACTCTTGGAAAGTAGGAGTTATTTGGAAACATTCCCAAAAATCCATACCCAGGATACAGTCGACAATCAAATCTTCTACTACTAACGTAGAAATTATCTTGACTGTATCGGCTATCGAGTAAGGAATAAATAACCTTCCTAATATTTTTAATTTAGTACCACTAGCTGCACGAACTTCAATAGACTGTTCGTATGAATGTAATTTTGGTTTGTTTAACGTTTGGTAAATACGGTAGCTAATTAATGTTATATTACTACCAGAATCGAGAAGACCCATAACAGGTAAGTTATACAATTTAACTTTAATGTATGGACGGTTGTCATTTGGTTTAGGTTCCAACAGAATATAAACGGACGAATCATGGTTGTCATATAAATTCTCCGTTACAACCTCCCAATATTCTGCTGGAGTAGTTTCGTTACACAAATTTACGCGGTTGGGGAAGACGACCGGCGACTTTCGGCCATCCGCGCTTCGTTTTTTCTGCAAAATGCACAATTTTGAGTGTCAAAGCCCTTCAACCCACATAGATGACAAATTAATCCTCTTGCCAATCGGCATTGATCTAAATTGTGTCCGGTGCTTCTACAATAAAGGCACTGATTCCGTTCCGGTGGTCTGTGAGATGCAATCAGATCATCAAGCGTACGAGTCTGTCGCGAGGTTCCCTCTTGAGGGTCCTCAACCAGAGGGTTATCCTTATGGTTGGGTGGGAGAATTTTTTTATTTGACACTTGTTTTCCCTCGTTCTTTTCGAAACCTCTTTTTCTCGAGGGTGATTTAATGGTATCAGACTTGGGTTTTGTTGGAGAAGCCTTTAAATTTTTGTCTTCCCGTTTGGTCGACTCATTTAATGTAACAACGTTTGTTTGTTTTTCAGAACCAAAAAATTTATGATATATTGAGAAATTAGAAGCATCGATTTGACGACCAGCGTCCACCAGCTGTTCCAGAGTTTCCACTGGTTTCCATAGTAGGCACTTTTTATAATCTGCTCGCATATTTCGTTTCAATATATCCAGCTTTTCCGTGTCACTCATTTGTAAAGTCATGGACCGGAAACGCTTTTCTAAATCATAGTAATAATTTTGGAAAGTTTCGTTTTTTTGTTGGTGGCGATCTTGTATGCGTGAACGAACAAGTGAATCGAGTTCAGGATGAACGAAAGCTTTTCTCAGTTCTTGAACTAGATTATTCCAATTTCGCAACAGTCCTTTCGAACTCATGGACATAAACCAATTCAGCGCCGGACCGGTAAACAAATGAAACGCCGAATCGAACAACTCGGATTCACTAACTCGTTCAGCAAGCGAAAGTTGCTGCACTAATACTAGAAATTCGTTAAGATTGCTACCTTGATCGGTTCCAGCGTATTTGTCCAACTTCCATTGAGATACTGGCAAAGATTTATGCAACTTTGGGGTTTGCCATTGGTAAGGATACGGTGAAGGATTATTGAACTCAGGCAATCCCAGTTGGGTATATGTTGGTAATGTGGGGAATACTGTTTGAGGCATTGTGTAGCTCGCGGTGTTATTTGGAGCAAAATTCACGTTCCCCAATGGATAAACATGCGAACATGTTACGGGTGCCGTGTACCTTCCCGTTGATGACGTTCCCCAAGGAAACTGATTTTGTACTGGCATGAAAGGAAAAGCCCGACAGGCATGCATTAAACTAGGTGCGTTTGATTCCGGCCAAGTGGGGTAAATCGGGGGTACTACGCTGGTAGGACACCAGTTACTATTATTCGGGTAGGTGATTGGTCTACACCCTTCAAAAGGAATATTTTGATAGTTATGGTAACCAGAAGGTAATGTACATGCTGTAGAGAAAACTGGTGGAGGATAGCAGCTGTTTCTCGGAAAAACTGAGCTAAATTGACTTTGAAATACTGACGCTGTTACTCTTGGTACCGAAGTAGAATTTATTACTGATGTGGTGGGATGACTTGTGAAAGAGTTTGATACTGAGGTGTAAGAATTAGTAGTTGTATTAACAGTGCTACACTCTGTGGAGGACAAGGCGGGGGTTTGGTTTGTATATTCGTACTTTTCTTTGAATTGACGAAGCCTGTAAAGTTCCCTTTCGAGAGATAACATTCTATTACGCAGGTTTGTCCTAACATCTGGAACTGTATTGTCATAACAACCTAGCCTTTCTAGACATTGTACTATGTCCCGCTCATTCGCATCATTTTCTTGTGTCGGATTCGCGATTGCAATAGAAGACAGCGTGATAGCTGCAGGTTGAGTTGTAAGGGGGGGACTAACTAGAGATTCAGAATCTTCTCCCAAGTTCGGTACGGTACCCGTACTAACTGGAGCAAGCTTCTTTTGATAATAGTAGGCATTTAGCAATTCAAACACTCTTTCTAAAAGACTTTTCATCGTTTTCTGCTGACCGTCTTCTAAATGTTCTAGTAATCTGGACATTCTCCTGCCCAGATGCAAAAGAATCGAACGACCGCGTGGTGGAGGTTGAGCCGTGGCACTCAGACTCTCCTGGACGTTTTTCAATTTTTCCACACATAACTCGAAATCTAGTAAGGGATCTAACTCGTACTCACTCTCGAGTGGTCTATTCTGTTCCTTCTCGTGTTTCAGAGCTTCCCTTAAACTTCCCCTCTTCCTAACCATTGCAACATCCCCCTCGAATCTTATTCCTCTTACATTTAACTCATAGTCTAACTCGTCTTCATTTAGGAAATCCACCCGTAAATCATCAAAGCATCTTTGCAAATCTGCCACATTCCTAATCATTTGGTTCGGATCGCCTTCCATTTTGTGTAATTTCTTATGGAATCACGACACAACCTTGAAATTCTCTCAATCGTTACGAAACTTGGTAATTCTAGAGCAGTTTTTCTTTAATTAACAGCCTCGTGTATATACGACTGTACCACGTGTTTTCCGCGTGCAACACCGAAATCTAAGAACAATAGCTTTATACCACAATTTTTAATTTTATGGTCAAACGAACTTTGCTGTTGAGCCAATCATGCAAAAATCAGAATCAGTGATTAAACAAATCACGATAACTACGGAAGATCGTGAGTCTCCCCTAAGCGCACTAAAAATGTGTGGTGAAGCCACACATTTTTTTACTTTAGTAGGATCGCCAATTGTTACTTTTTGATTGCCCAGCACTCTTGGTTTCAGGGTCGGCTCAATGCGCTTAAAGAAGACTTACCTTCACAATGTCGCTATTAGAAAAATCTCTACCTGTAACAAATCTTTCGGCTCACGCAAAAAAGACAAAACTAGCTACTTGTTCGGCAATAATCATTTTATTAAGAAGAGAAAACACTACACCATGTGATTGAGTTTTAAGGTTCGAATTTGGCTCATTTTTATTGTAAAATTCACATCAAACATGCTTTTTGACTCACTACTTCTCGCCGCTGCCGTCGCCCCGCACCGTTCGTTGTTCGCACTCTGCTCCCGATGATGATACCGCTTCCCGTTGTCTCCGCTTACACGATCTGTTCGGCTGGATTACCGGATTCATTACCGGCAACGAAACTGCTACAAACGATGGTTTTGGCAGCTTTTCGCCGCCGAAATCGAAACGATACGATGACTTTTCCTGCTCACTGTAGGACCCGTGCTATCGAAGCCGTAATTTGACGAACGGCTGATATTCAGTTTGAAACACTCACGCGCACTTGGCCGCTTCTAAAGACGATTTTGGGCCACTTTAACCGGGTTCATTGGTTACCCAGTAAAGTACTTTTAATTCACAGCATTACATGTGCTAATAAAGCCGTATGTTGACGGACGGCTTGTTCTTCTGGGACACTCGCGCACTGGGTTTTTGGGAATTACGATCACGATTTGCATTTCAGGCACGACTTATCGGTTCCCTTTAAACACTTCTACCGTAACAGAAGCACGATCTCACGGTAATGGACTCAATGGTCAGAGATACTTGCACACGCGCGGTCAACTTAGCTGACAACTTGTCCCAGGAAACTGATCCCGGTCCTTGGGTGGGGACAGTTTTTATAGTACGCCTCAAGCACATGGCATCCTTTGTAATTGAGCCTAAATTCAAAAGGCGCCCCGTTCGACCAATCACTAGGCGACGCGACGCACACGGCGTCTTTTGTGAGTGCGCTCAAGTAGTAAAGATGCTCAGCTCATCCAATCGCCGGGTGGCACGTAGCCACTCACACTTCTCGAATACTTTTCTCCGCATATAGAACGGCTGGGGTGGGCGACGGTGGTGGTGATCCAGGCTGACAAACAGTTTCGAGCAAGCAGTAGAGTCCCCTCACATCTCTAACTAAATATACCAGTTGCTCTTGGCTTATCCTGCTCCTCTCCGACGTTTGGAGATGCGAACGGTCCCATTTGGCAACACAACGGGTCTTTTTGCTGCTCTGCCCATATTTTGACTCCCTTTTTTTTCAAAATCAGGCGTGGTAACCATCCGCAACTCCTCACGACATGCTACATAAAATTGCCGCTATTAGGCAACTGGTTTATTTAATAAACTTTATATAATCCAAGCATTTTTTGCGTGAAAATTTACATTTAATAACAAATTTGGCCGAATCTTTCGGTCCGTATTTTCCAAATCTGCAACCGAATATTTGGAAAACAGATTGTAACTTTTCCAAAGGTTACACTGTCTGTCTGTCTGTCTGTCTGTCTGTCTGTCTGTCTGTCTGTCTGTCTGTCTGTCTGTCTGTCTGTCTGTCTGTCTGTCTGTCTGTCTGTCTGTCTGTCTGTCTGTCTGTCTGTCTGTCTGTCTGTCTGTCTGTCTGTCTGTCTGTCTGTCTGTCTGTCTGTCTGTCTGTCTGTCTGTCTGTCTGTCTGTCTGTCTGTCTGTCTGTCTGTCTGTCTGTCTGTCTGTCTGTCTGTCTGTCTGTCTGTCTGTCTGTCTGTCTGTCTGTCTGTCTGTCTGTCTGTCTGTCTGTCTGTCTGTCTGTCTGTCTGTCTGTCTGTCTGTCTGTCTGTCTG
>NC_071355.1:122709935-122810310 GCF_943734655.1 Sabethes cyaneus | reverse complement strand
CCAAATATTGTTTGGTTTATATGTGCAATTGTTACTGATGCTTTAGCAACTAAAACCACAGAGAACAGACTACCAGGTAATTGACAAAAAGTGTGTAAAAGGTTTTTATGTAATCTACGAGTAATCCTTCAATAGAGCACCCCTCGAGCAGTAAGTGGCAAACTAAACCTTGATGTCGCTGCTATCGCTGCTATGTAACTCCGGCACAAAGAAATATTGATAAAGGTACATGGATGTTTTTTGATGCGTTTGGCAAACTATTTCTGGAGGGCGCTACCGACAGATTTTACACACAAAAAATCGATTACTTCCTTCGAGCCTGTTAATCTGTTCTCTGTGCTAAAACTACCATAAAAAACTTCTTTTAGCCTCTTACATTCAAAAATCTGTTTTATATAAATCATAAGTATAAAAATTGGTGTAAATAGTAACAAAATTTAAGATGTACGGAATGGTCACGGGAATGACACTTCCAATACCAACCTATACAAAAAAACGTAGCCAACATAGCGCGGGCCCAAGTTGACAGCTTCATAGATGGGCTCAAGCTGACAACCGAGTCGGATGTATAAATTGTTAAATTTGGTTAGTTTTAGTTCGATTTTAGTCAAGGTTTTAGCATCACATAGCCAATTTCAGGCAGACAATTAATGCGAAATACATGAAACTGTGAAAATGGTTAGATAAATTCGTTTTGTGAAATCGCTTTGCGTTTGCCGCCTTTTTCATGTGAGCAACGAAAATGTGACGTCATATCAGCCCCCTGGGAATGGTGATGCAAATATCTAAACAATAGAAATTGATCTATTTGTATGGCACCTCCGGACAAAAGCACATCCTTCAATATTTGGCGAGCTCAGCATTGGGCGATAATGTATCGATATAACTAGTATCGACATTTGTGGACGAAATCTCGATGGAGATTTTTTTGGAGAATAGTTAATTTCGGCATGCATATAGATAAATACAACAGCTCTGTAAATGTTAACACGTTATACGGAGTGTTATAAAATAAATGTAAAATGCAGATTGTCACGGGATGCGAGCAATTTTGCTGATTATGCTTTCAACTGAGTATACGTATCGATATGTGAAAAATATCGATATTCAATTAACGAAAATTCGTCAGCTTCGCTCAATACAGAATTATTTTGACAGCTTGCTATGAACTTTTCGAGAATGAAAATATTTCTTGGAAAGCACAGTATCTCTTGCGCGACGTAAATGGAAATAATTATGTGATTTAGCGTTTCGCCTTTCTACTATATAAATATCATCATAATTATAAGAGGCTTGTGTCTGTCGCCAAAACGAGGGGCGCGATATGTATTTTTGTGGTAATAATCGCTCACATTAAGCAAAGTCTCAAACCAATCATACCAGATTACATTCAAGACGAGCAAAAGTAACGTATTTGCACCTCATAGAGTTACATAGCGTTAGCGTTACATAGCGTACCACCAATTTGTTCACAATTAGACGCGAGGCAACGCGCGGAGGTTACAGCTAGTATAGTATAAAGGCACGGGGTAAATCACTTCCTGCATAAATATTCAATATGTGATAAACATTGATAAATATATTTACTATTTTAAATGTGTCCACCTCATCATAACAACTCTTGTCACATACTGTTATGGGACTTGACAGCTCAAGATCGTGTGAAAAACTTGCGTAAAATATTCATCAATACCGGTAAATATTAGAAATACTCACAGTAAGAGATACGCGGAAACTAAAGCCAACGATTTGGCATCAGTGTACAAAAACTGCCAGCACTTGCTACGGAGCAATACCCAGGTAACCAATAAGCATTTCCAATGCAATTTAAAAGCAAGCCAATAAGCATTTAAGTTGCCTTAAATGCTACTTAAATGCTATTTTGGCAAAATATGCGGCTACTTTACTGCTAGCCCTCTAATAGTGCTGACAATGCTTATTTCTAGCTAGTTACCAACAAGAAGAATTTAAATAGAATTGTGGATGCCAATTTACAACAGTTATGCAGTCAAAAAGCTGATAAACAACAACCTGCAATATAAAACGCCAGGGATGCTAATAAATGGCTAATTTACTGCTTATTTTAATGCTTATTGGTTACCTGGGTATGCTGTAGCAGTGTGACTTGATTGTTTTCAACATGATCCGTTTCAGTTTTATTTACATCAATTTTGCACAATAGAGCGATAAATCTTTCAACTTAATCAGTTGTAAAATGAATTGCAAAACTTTATACACACCGTGTCCGAGTATAATGTTCAAGGTGCGTGACAATAGCTTAAGGGGAAACCGAAAATGGCTCAAAGATGGCTGGATAAATGGCTACCGTTCCATGCATGTATTGTTTTGTACCTTAAAAATGCATATGTATTGACAAAGCACGTAATCAGTGCTCCCAGTGCTGTTAGAACTCTTGTCATTCCATTTATCGACCCGGTATGTATCAACAAACGCTCAGCAAAACATAATTGCTAATGGAAAATAAATTCAACGGATCATATAGATCATTACGTGTTCATAAAACGTATAGTCTGGAATTGGTTAATAGATATTTGGTTGCGCACATATTTCGTTGCACTAACGCTTTCCGAAAAAACAGCACCACGGTTTCAAAGTTTCGCCACATTAATGAGCTTTTAAAGAGCTTTCTGCTTTTGCCGCATCGATAAGCTTAAAGAATACAAACAAACTAACGACTGACCAGCAATCAAAAACTCGCCTTCAATGCAAACAGATTAACCACTCTTAGGTCTACAGCATTTTTAGCACAAAATTCACTAAAATGGCCATAACTTTTTTATCTTTCAATATTTTTTCACCAAATTTGAAAATTTTGGCGAAATTTTGGTGCGCGCCATCCGTATCCGGAACCGGCTCCTATAAAGGGACATTTCAGCACCAGTAAAGTATGTCGTGTCGCAAATCAAAAAACATCAGCATTCGACAAAATAACGATTGGTGATCATCTCATGTCTCTTAGAGGCCGTATGACCGGTTTCGGGCCCAGGGAGGGTTTCTTTTCTGATTCAAGCACGGAACGGATTTCGGAGGAACTTGTCCGGGACCTGGAATGGCCTCTGAGAGACATCTCAAGCAGCACTTGCAACATCTTCCATGTTGCTATTTAGTCTTGCTTAAATTGCAAAAAACTTCTCCGGTTACAGTATTGAAACACGCAACAAATAAGCAACTTCATGTTATTAGTATGTTAGATTCAGGTTATCCAATACTTATACTGGCTGTCACAAATATATTAGTCTATATCTAGTAACATTAAACTTCATCACAACATCGTGTTATTATAATGTCATTGCTAAACAATAATGTCACATGATGTTGCATCATGTTGATTACGGCATATTTTTAAATACAATGTAACCAAACAAATACAATCAATGTTACATTATATTCCGCCATATTTTTATGAAAAAATATTTTTCAACGAAGAAATGTTTTTATTTTAACAATAGTTACACGAACATTCATCAGGAATCCATGGCATTTACTAAAATATTATTTGATTACAGTATCTAGTTCAATTTTACACCGCTTTAGACGTAGGACTACGTCTTACGGCAAGTTTTGAGACAGGGTGTCATTCCAAAAAATCGAAAAATGCGAGCGTCACGAAATATGAAAGGTTTTGAGCGCTAATAGCTCAGCGATTTTCCGATCGATATTTAATATTCTTACACCAATCAATCGGAAAATCTTCTAAGAATTGACCCAAATGAAGAAAAGTATGGATTCTTGATGTTGAACTATTGAAAAATTGAAAATAATGAACCTATGTTTTACCAGAATTCTCGCTTCGTGATTGGTTAGAAGATTCTTTACGATGATCTAAACCTATACCAATTTTATATATGTGCTTGGGAAGTAAGCCAAAACAAGTGCCAGAGTTCCCTCATTTCAACATAGCATTGGGCGATACTGTATCTGTATCGAAAAAATCGATACTTTTGAGCCGATACATCGATATTTTGGATCGATACTGAGCGTCCCGATACCGGCCAGTATCGATGCTAAAACGACGATATTTGTATCGATACCTTTATAGTAAATGCTAGACAAACTAAAATACTTTACTTATCCTAATGCGATGTCCATTAGGATTTCACCTGCATAACAATGTTCGGCCAACAAACTCGATCCATGGCTGTCCGCCTCCAATTTCTCGAATGTCCCACACTTTCCAGGACTTGCTCCATATGGTCTAACCGTCAAGCACGCTGCGTACCTCTGCGCCTGGTACCAACCGAATTCGAGGCAAACATCATTTTTACGGGATTGTTTTCTGGCATTCTCACAACATGTCCCGGCCATTGTACTCTTCCAGCCTCAGCAACTTTCTGAATGCTGGGTTGGCCGAAAAGCTGCGCCAGCTTGCGGTTCATGTTTTTCCTCCATAGACCGTACTCACATACACCACCAAAGATGATCCTAAGCACACGACGTCCAAAAGTGATCAGTCTCCGTCGAGCATTGTCCACGTTTCGTGCCCGTAGACTATCGGGCTTATTTGCGCTTTGTACATGGTACATTTGGTACAGGGATGAAGCTTGCCAGATTTTAGGGTCTTGTAGAATCCGTAGTAAGCACGACTTCCGGCGAGAATACCTCTGCGTATTTCTCTGCTGCAGATGTTATCCGACCACCTCGAACTCGTAGAAATTAAAATAAGAGGTGTACCTAATTAATGCGGCAGCTAATTTTTTTTTTTTCGATAAATAAACTCTGTAAAAATAGATGCATTCCCAGTTCCAGTCTTAAATCAAATTTTAAGTAAAACTTCAATTTCAATTTGAAATCTAATTTAAAGTCGGATTTCTTGGGTGATGTAAAAAAATCAAATTCAATTTCAAATCCTATTTCAAGTTCAAGTATAAGTCCGATTTAACTCCAATTTCTGGCAAAGTTGTAAGTATAATTTCTAGTCAAATTTTACATCCAATTCACTATTAGTTACTAGTAAAATTTTAAGTTCTTTATTATGTCCTATTTCAAGTTCAATTTCATGTCTCATTATAAGTCCTATTTCATGTGTAATTTCAAGTCCAATTTATATATTCTAGTCTGAATTGGTCCAAACTTGAGTTTAACTTCGCGTCCAATTTTAAGTGTGATTTGAAGTCCAAATTCAAGTTCCACTTCAAGTTTAATTTTAAGTTAAATTTAAAGTTTTACTTCCAGCTCAATTTAAAGTAAAGATTCAAGTTGAAATTGATTCAAACTGAAGTCCAATATCATTTGTTCATCAATATCAATTTGAAGTTCAATTTTAAGCATAATGCCATGCTCAATTCTAAGTTAAATTTCAGTTCCCATTTCAAGTTCAATATCAAGCTTAATTTCAAGTTCAATTTTAAGTAAAATGTAAAATAAATTTCAAATGCAATTAGACAACTCACAAGTTGCTGAGTGAAGCTCTGCTTTCCTCAATGGAGGTAGCTGTCTTGGCACTCGAAGATGGATGTGGTTGGATACGCTAGACCGTCAAGGAAGCCGCAACTGCGTTGTTAAGTGAAGAAACCCTGAGTGCATGAAATAACTTTTGACGGAGATGAACTGGAAGGGGTTGATGAATTCATAAATTAGGGATCTCTGGCAACCGCCGTCAATCATACGAGTAAGCAGATTCAACGACGCATTCTAGCTAAGTCAGGTCTACTTTTCCCTTCGTAAGTCATTTCGATCAAGGAGCATAAACCGTATGCAAAATATAAAAGCATTTGTTAGCGCTTGGCTGAGTGGTCGATTTCTGGTCGGCCCGGCCGGTTTTTCACTTGCAAAGCCGGTGACCGATCAATCTGGCAAAAAGTCGGTTTACCAACTTAAAAAAACGGATTTGTACTTTTTGTCCGATTTTTAAAATTTATTTTTCATTTCCATCATTCCACTAGATTTTCTAATAAATTTTGTAGCAATCCTGAGCAATTCGTTGCAGTTTCCGGTCAAAAGAGTTTAAAACCGCAGGCCTGACCAGTCCGACTCAGCTATTATTTCGTTCCTAACGAGATTTCGTATGAGAACGAAAGAGAATCAACAGTAGTAAAAGCACACGCATATAATTTTCTAAAAAATTAAGCTTAATAATAAACAAAAGTGTGGTTTTCGTTGTACCCTGTCAGTGTATCGATACCGATATCGATACCACCGGTATCGATATTTGCCGCCCGATATTTCAACGGGATCGATACCTTTACAAAAATTGTATCGATATTCGAATATCGATGCTTTTCGTAGTATCGCCCAATGCTATTTCAACAAGATTTCTTAACACCACAGTTCAACCTAGACCATTTTGATGTCCTTGCTTGGGAAGTACACCAGAGAGAGTGACAAAGCCCCCTCGTGCTAACAGATTTCTTACGAACGTGATTAAACCTAGTTCAATTTGATGTCTGTGTTAGGGAAGTGTGCCAGAAAAAATGACGCAAGTTTGTTGTCCCAACAGATTGCAAATTCTTTACTGCGCGACGATTAAACCTTGGCGAACTTGATATCTGTGTTGGAAAAATGTGCTATATCTGTAGTATTCGGTTATAATACGACTCTGTATGAATACGCATGCTTGCCGTTTCATTGGAAGTGTAGTGAAAAGATGTGCTGTTGATAAAATAGGATTGAATTGGTAAAATCCCTTCAACGTGGGAAACCATGGATAATAAAAACAATCTTTAATTTCAGTAAGGTAGCAGGAAAGCAATAGTTTGTGTTTTTGATTTTGTTAAATTGTTTTCAAATGCACAATCTTTTGACAATTGAACGTATGCAATGTTACTACTTTGATAAATGTTACATACAACGCATGTAGCATGTATATATGTTGCATAAAGCATGTATACATGATGAATCGAATGATCACAAGCATGAATATATGCCACTATCACTACAAAGAGACTTACGTAGTCCTGCGTCACCTATATATGCGGTCGTGTCTTGTACACAACCCCTCTGATTTTTTACCATCGTAAACGAATTCTTAATCTGGCTGGTTTAATTCTTTAAACTTGAAAATTAACAAATTAACTTTCACGAGGCGCATCAAATAATACAAAGCAAAATTATATTTTGCACGATAAATTTTGAATGGCATGAAGATTAGCTCGGATTAGGCCCAAAAAACTAAAGTTTTGTTTCGCATTAAGGATATTAATGTAAATAATTTTCGTCTTGGAGATCAGAGAGCAAATTTGCTTCCTGCTAAACATAATTCGCGATTACAAAGTTGCTTATTGGCCTTGCCAGCGTTGAAAGAGATTTCGTAGGCTGCTCGCACTTACAGGAAATCTCGTGCCGAACTGTCAACGCGTGAGTGTTGACAAAAGCAAAAATAGTTCCCTTTCTTTTTTTCACACGCAAACCCCTGAACAATATCAGCAACGCTGGCAAGGCCAATAATTGTTTGGTTTTTGTTCGAGGAAAAAAGAGAAGAAAGTATTTTTGTTTTTGCTTTCACGCAAGTTTTGACAACGTGACATATAGGATTTCGTGTGAGTGTGAACAGACTTAAAATCTCTTTTAGTATCGTAGTCGCAAGCTTTGATAACGCGACATAGGATTTCGTGTGAGTGCGAACAGGCTTAAAATCTCTTTTAGTATCGTAGTCGTGAATACTTGCTTGTATGTAGATAACGCGCATTGGTTTTTGTGCGAGAAAAAAAGAGAAGGAAGTATTTTTGTTTTTGTTTTCACGCAAGTTTTGACAACGCGGCATTGGATTTCGTGGGAGTACGAACAGGCCTAAAATCTCTTTTAATATCGTAGTCGCGAATGAATAGATAATGCGCATTGATGTTTCATAAAACATATGTGTAACAATTGGTTGCATATAGGCGCTGTTTCAATCACATAACAGTTCGATAAAGGTAACTGATGCGAACTTTTACCATACTTGAATGTTTCAATTATAGTTGCGTAACCCGTCATACAACAAATGGTGCTGCTTGGGATGAGATGATCGCCAATCGCTATTTTGTCGAGTGCTGATGTTTTTTGATATGCGACACGACATACTTTACTGATCCTGAAATGTCCCTTTATGGGAACCGGTTCCGGATTTATAAGGTCCCCCCGGATTCGGATGGCGCGCTCCATGGCTCATAACTGTGGCAAAGCATTGGCGGAACTAGCGCTCATTTCTAGGGGGGGCTATAGCCCCCAGCATTTTTTCGACCATTTTATTTCCTTGGCATATTAAAATTAAATGTACATTGATGCATGGGAACTTTAAGTTTTGATGCATATAAAAATTACTCTCAAGTTTTTATTATGTTAAGTTATCTATACTATAGTTTTTTCTTAAATTTAAAAATCCAGCCTAATTTTTCTAGGGGGGGCTAAATGTCTCCTAGGGGGGGCTTAGCCCCCCCTAGCCCCCCCTAGTTACGCCAATGTGGCAAAGTACCTGATATGTCCACAGACGATGCTTTGTTTACAAAAATCAACAGATTTCAAACAAATTTTAAATATTTGGCAGCTTTATCTAAAAAAGCCATGTCACGGTCCTCCAAGGAACTCCGGAATAATTCCGGGACCATATGACATATAACCATTATTTATAGATATTATGAAAATAGAAAATATTTTCGGCAAAATTCCCAAATTTAGTGAAAAAATATTGAAAGATAAAAAAGTTATGACCATTTTATTGAATTTTGCGGTGCTAAAAATGATGTAGACCTTAGAGGGGTTAACTAGCCATCCTATTGAATGCATAGGATCAATAGGATTGCTGCTGCAAATCTTGTGGGAATGTCTTGATAAAGAAAATAAACCATATTTCGGGATATTCGTAGTCGGTGCGGTTGGCTGCGGATCAGCTGTGTTTATGTTTGCAAGCCCTGCCATTTGACATGTATTACCAATACTAGTGCAACATTCATATAAACGTTTAGGTTTTTAACGAACACATGAGATGTAAAGTACAGTGTATGTCGCTCTAACACAATAACGTTAGCCACTTTCGGTGTCTCCTTAAGTACATTTCATAACTATTTCAATACTTGTTAATTTAAGCAAACAGTATGCGTTTTCGATTGACTCCCTTTTGACAATTCTCGCTGCTCGATTGGCACCCAAGATGGCTGCTTCCGCGTATCTCTCACCTCTGAGTATTTCTACACACTTAGAAAAAAGCACCAAATTCGGTAAAATTTTACCGAAATCTAAACAGCTGAACGTTCGGTAAAATTTTTTATGTTACCAAACGTTACTAAAGATCAGTAAACGTCGATATGCACGATCGAAATTTTTACCGAACGTTCAGCTGTTTAGATTTCGGTAAAATTTACCGAACTGTTTAAGTGTGTAGTAAATATATTTAGCACCCGGGTAAAAGTACGTAAATATGCATAAATATATTTAAAACATTTATTAAATTTGAAGTGATTCGCCCCGTGTATAAATGTATAGTATAAAGGTATAGAAGGTCCTGCAGGCCGAATGTCATATACCATTCGACTCAGCATTTTCTGTGTGTGTATGTGTATGTGTGTGTGTGTGTATGTGTGTGTATGTGTGTGTGTATGTGTGTGTGTGTGTGTATGTGTGTGTGTGTGTGTATGTGTGTGTGTATGTGTGTGTGTGTGTATGTGTGTGTGTGTATGTGTGTGTGTGTATGTGTGTGTGTGTATGTGTGTGTGTATGTGTGTGTGTATGTGTGTGTGTGTGTATGTGTGTGTGTGTGTGTATGTGTGTGTGTGTGTGTGTGTGTGTGTGTGTGTGTGTGTGTGTGTGTGTGTGTGTGTGTAACGCTTTCAATCTCACTCACTTTTCTCGGAGATGGCTGGACCGATTTTAATGTTCTTAGTGTCAAATGAAAGGCCTAGGGGAGGGACAAGACACTTCTTAATATTATCATATATTAAATATATTAGGCCCTATTAAAGCCCTATAAATGTATAACTTTATAGGGCTTTAGGTTATATTATGAGTGGGAAAGGTAAGTATATTAAGGTTGAAAAAATATTTCCATAGGGAAAAATAGGGTAAAGAACCGGTTTTAAGCAGTCTAAGCGAGTCACTGATTGTTTTACCTTATTACAAGCGATGGGTTGACTAAGTGGGGGTTATCAGCATACCAATCTTCTTGCTATCTTAAGCTCTTCAAGCTGTTACCATTGGAAGACGCTATTGTTGTGCTAAACTTTTGATTTTCCGCTTTAAAAGTTCGAGCGGTGGAACTAATTTTGATCAGACCGAACATATTTTCACCCTCAAGGTGCTTTGTTAAGCAATCCTGAAATCTGAATTTTTTACGTCCCCATAAAAAATCACTCGAACTATTCCCCCTATTCAGTAAATTCGCGCTCCTATCCGCGACCTACAAACCGGCATCTGATGCGTAATCGGCATAGCGTATCGGCATAGATGCGTAAAATGCCATCTGTCTAAATTGTTTATCGGGACATACACTCATTCGTCGTTTCTTTTATTCTCTAGTGTTCTCATGGGCAACTGCGAGTTTGACGTCTTACTCGCTGTTCATAAGGATGGTGGGAGAACAAAAGAGGTAAACATAGCAGTACGCACGGTCCGACTCAGAACAGTGTTGTCAAAGCAAATAACATTGAAACACATCGTTGCTTTATTAAATCACTGAGAAAATCTTCGAAAATGATTGAAAAAGCTGTCTTTTCTGTTGTTTTTAATAAAGAAAAATTAATTATGAACATACATTTCTCTTGAAAGTATTGAACCACGTTTTCACCATTGGAGGCTTCAGTTAATTTCAAACCTATAATTCTTATTTCCAGAACCGAAACAGTGTCTTGGCAACACGATAGTTTATCAGTTTTGCTGCAGCTGCTGCTACTGGTAAACAGGTTCCGTCAATTCAGAATTTGTTTTCAGTTTTGTTATAAAATAATAAAACTTTCGGCTAGTGACAAAGCCTTAGATAATAGAAAAAATCAGTGGGGTTGTGCACAAGACACGACCGCATATATAGGTGACGCAGGACTACGTAAGTCTCTTTGTAGTGATAGTAGCATGTATTCATGCTTGTAATCATTCGATTCTTCATGTATACATGCTATATGCAACATATATACATGCTACATGCGTTGTATGTAACATTTATCAAAGTAGTAACATTGCATACGTTCAATTCACAAAAGATTGTGCATTTGAAAACAATTTAACAAAATCAAGAACACAAACTATTGCTTTTCTGCTACCTTACTGAAATTAAAGATTGTTTTTATTACCCATGGTTCCCCACGTTGAAGAGATTTTACCAATTCAATCCTATTTTATCAACAGTACATCTTTTCAATACACTTCTAATGAAACGGTAAGCATGCGTATTCACGGGAAACTAGCAGTCATTGACTTTTCGTCGGAAAGCCCAATTTCGGAAGCAGCTTTTCGGCCCAAAAGCGGGATTGTGTTTATAAAAATGTATATACTGCATTCTTGCCAATCTGAACACAGCGAATATATTTTCATAAACCGAATTTTGGTTTCAAACAAAAAAACTGCTTTTGAAATTGGCAGAATCGATGATGACTAATTTCACAGTCGTATTATAACCGAACACTACAACTGTAGCACATTTTTCCAACACAGATATCAAATTCGCCGAGGTTTAATCGTCTCGCAGTAAAGAATTTGCGATCTATTGGGACAACGAACTTGTGTCATTTATTCTAGCACACTTCCCTAACACAGACATCAAATTAGACTAGGTTTAATCGCGTTCGTAAGAAATCTGTTGGCACGGGGGGGCTTTGTCACTCTTTCTGGCGTACTTCCCAAGCAAGGACATCAAAATGATCTAGGTTTAACCGCGGTGTTAAGAAATCTGGTTGAAATGAGGAAACTTGGTCACTTGTTTTGGCTTACTTCCCAAGCACAGATATCAAATTGGTATAGGTTTAGATCATCGCAAAGAATCTTCCAACCAATCACGAAGCGAGAATTCTGGTAAAACATAGGTTCATTATTTTCAATTTGTCAATAGTTCAACATCAAGAATCCATACTTTTCTTCATTTGGGTCAATTCTTAGAAGATTTTCCGATCGATTGGTGTAAGAATATTGAAAATCGATAGGAAAACCGCTGAGCTATTAGCGCTCAAAACCTTTCATTTTTCGTGACGCTCGCATTTTTCGATTTTTTGGAATGACACCATATCTCAAAACTTGCCGTAAGACGTAGTCCTACGTCAAAAGAGAGTGATTAATATGGTATGTGCCAATTGAGTGCTTGACTTTTAGAGTGGTTGTAATCAGTGCTGAAAAATGTGATGGATTCGTTAGTAGCGAGGTGGCGTTGCCTTCAGTAGCTGAAAAATGTACGGTTTTTGGACGATTTTTAATTCATCAAATTTCTTGTCGGAAACCCAGTAAATTGTGTTTGTGTGAATCAAATGTATGGTTAAGTGATTTGTGAAGATGATCCTATCAAAAGATTTTGAAAATATGAATAAAAAAGTGCATTTTAGGCTCATTTATTTTCAACTGATTAAAATAGGTGACACTGTTTAACTCGTTCCTTACCCTAATATATTTTCAACAGTGTCCTGCCCCTCTGGCCTAGGTGTCCCATAGGTTGCTATTGAATTTCATACTGATCGGAAATACGAAAAATATGGGACTTCATTATCTCATAGGTCCCTTAACCGATTTGAACAAAATTAATTGCATATGAAGGAGGAGCCCTCACAAACCCTTAACTTCCAAATTTCATGACGATTGGACTTGTAGTTTGAAAGTTACATAAAGAAATGTGAAAAAATAGTATTTAAAACGTATTTTTGTAACACATAAGCATTGATTCAATGAAAACCCCGAATTAATCCACCTAGCGGCGTGACCTAGCCTTTCTACTGCAACAATAATTATTTTTTCTTTTCTCTGAACATCTATAATTAATCTTAAATACCTTTGGACACTTGACTTTTTGTTTTTATTGTAAAAACAAGAAGTAAAGTGTGCAAAGGTATTTAAGATTTATTCTAGTTCTTACGTTAGCACGACTTACTTATCTTACTTTAACTAGCTTGTGACCTTCAAAAGGGCCATTGGTGACACAAAACAGACATGTCTGGCAACAGGCACGTAAGTTAGCGGCGTCGATTCACTATCGTTTGCTCCGAGAAGAGTTTACTAGATTACTTTCACAACTTACCGCTTGTTACAAAATTTCTGTTTTATTTGTATGAGAGTCCTTATCCTCCTATACCACAGGGGGTGAGGGGTCTCAAACCATCATAAAATAAATTTATACTTCCACATGCCTCCAAACCCCACATGCCAAATTTGGTTCCATTTGCTTGATTTGTTCGTGAGTTATGAGGAAATTTGTGTTTCATTTGTATAGGAACCCCCCATGGTAAAAGACAAGGGTTTCAGTTGTGACCATATTTTGCCACGGTCACAATAAAATCCTTTGGTCACTGGGCCAGCTTGATTATTACCCTTATTTATATTGTTATTTTTTGTAAATATTGTAAGTAAATGTCTGAATGTAAAATAAATGTCAGTTCTCTGTGCTTGCATGTTTGAGAGACGTTTATTTTATGTCTAATAGCCCAAGTTGGTGTCCTCGAATATTATTTATTAAAAATTGTTTTCCCTGTTATTTATTTAAATTATTTTCCTTTTTTTTGTTATTTATTTGTTGCATGCTATATTTTTTGGTTAGTTTAGTTTTGCTTGATATTATTTAGGATTCAATTTTATGGTTAGGGATAGATTAAATAAATATTTTGCATGCAACGTTACTTTAAAATTATCATACAGTTAAAGTTTGATCGGGACACCAACATAAAACGATAAAAATTGTCATAGCATAAGTACACAACGAGCTGAAGGGAAAACAACGGGAGAACGGGATGCGAAGGAGATGGTCTAATATGGAAAGCGGACAGATGAGGAATAAAAGGGCTCGCTTAAACGAGCGCGAGAGATAATTATGGAATTGAAGTTTCAACCCGGAGGTGACTCGTGTGCGCGGCCAAAGGGCCTATCGAAAATTGTGACTTGTAACTGCTGCAGACTAGTGAAGTACGCCTTCTTTGCCCGTAAAGTGTAGGCATAGCCAAATCAAGTGGTTTCGTTTGTGCGCCGTACCTCCGGGTGAAACGTTGGCCGTTCGTCCTAAGGCCAAGTGTGTAACAACTCGGCCGCCGTTGCCGTTAGTGTTGTAGTTGAAACTACAAATTTTGTAGACACCCTCCACTAAAGTGACTGACTACTAAGCCGTTCGTCATCAGGCTTTATGTGCACAGACTGACTACTGAGCCGTTCGTGATTAAGCTATCGTGCATAGTGCAAAGAGTGGGCGTTCGTCATTAGGCCCTGTTATAGCTAAATCCGCCGTACGTTGTAGCAGGAGCTACTAGTGTTGTTAACACTCTGTTCTCAAAGCGGGACGCCGCTGCGTCCTTTTTCATACCGACGAAGTTTGTGCAGCCCCTGGATCGTCCCTCGCATCGCCCGTCATCACCAAATTCGACCAACGAGCAGCAGCAGCAACCATTGCGGCACGCGGGGTGCCAGAACGAAGATTTTCGTCGAATTGCGCAAGTTAAGTGAAACAAAAACCTACTAACACTTTTGTTAAAAAAAAATATATGTATGGTCTGTAATTGTTCAAGCCGTAAATTCATTTAATATTGCACTTCCTTTGTCTATTTCTAAAGTTTGCTTGTTGTAAGAATTTTGCTCAGTGACCATTGGCGTGGGTTGTAAGTCCGCCATATTAGAATTTTCAGCAGGAGACCAACCGAGACGACCCAAGCCGGTAAGAACAAAGGCTATTGTGATATAGAATTTATTTATTGTACAAAAGAATTGTAACACAGTACACGATAGAAAAAATTCCTGCCTTCTAAAACCTCCGCATACCAAGTTTGGTTTCATTCGCTTAATGAATTCTAGAGTTATGAGGAAATTTGTATGGGAGCCCCCCCCCCCCCTCTTAGAAGGGAAAGGGGTCTCAGTACACAAAAGAAAAAAATCTTGCCTCCAAAAACCCCCACAAGCTAAATTTGGTTCCATTTGCCTGATTAGTTCTAGAGTCATGAGGAAATTTGTGTTTCAATTGTATCTCCCTTGTGTCTGTTTTCGAACACTGAGGAAGCCTACAAGTCGTAGGCGAAATACGTATCTGTCATTGAATAAAATACACATAGTAGAATTAAATTGGATAAGTTTTCTTATTTTTTATTTTTAGGTTTCGTATTCTACTAAGACGCTCCAAAAACTTCAGTCATTTTATCTATCCAATCTATACCTATAAAGAAGGATTTCTGTCTGTCTGTTTTGTGTTCCTTATAGAATCAAAAACTACTGAACCAATCGGCGTGAAAATTTGCATGTAGAGGTTTTTAGGGCCAGGAAAGGTTTTAGTGATGGTTAGAGACCCCTCCCCCCACTAAGAGGGGGGGCTCCCATACAAATGAAACACAAATTTCTGCATAATTCGAGAACTAATTAAGCAAATAGAACCAAATTTGACATGTGGGTGTTTTCGGTGACAAGAATTTATTCTAGGGTAATTTGAGACCCCTCCCCTCTTTATAAGGGGAATTATAACTCCTCTCCCCTTTAAGAGGGGGGGTTTCCATACCAATTTCCTCATAACTCGAGAACTAATCAAGCAAATGGAACCAAATTTGGCATGTGAAGGTTTTCGAGGGCAAGAAAATTTTCTATGTTGAATTAGGACCCCTCCTCACTTTAAGAGGGGGGGCTCCTGTACAAATGAAATACCAATTTTCTCATAACTCGAGAACTAATCAAGCAAATGGAACCAAATTTGGCATGTGTGTGTTTTTGAAGACAAAATTTTTTTCTATGATGAATTGGGACCCCTCCCCACTTTAAGAGGGGGGGGGCTCCTATACAAACGAAATACAAATTTCATTATGACTCGAGAGCTAATCCAGCAAATGGAACCAAATTTGGCATGTAGGTGTTTTTGGAGGCAAGAATGTTTTCTATGATGAATAAGAACCTCTCCCCACTTTAGGAGGGGGGGCTCCTATACAAATGAAATACAAATTTCCTCATAACTCGAGAACTAATCAAGCAAATAGAACCAAATTTGGCATGTGGGTGTTTTCGGTGACAAGAATTTATTCTATGGTAAATTGAGACCCCTCCCTCTTTATAAGAGGAATTGTAACTCCTCTCTCCTTTAAGAGGGGGGGCTGCCATACAAATTTCCTCATAACTCGAGAACTAATCAAGCAAATGGAACCAACTTTGGCATGTGAAGGTTTTCGAGGGCAAGAAAATTTTCTACGGTGAATTAGGACCCCTCCCCACTCTAAGAGGGGGGGCTCCTGTACAAATGAAATACAAATTTCCTCCTAACTCGAGAACTAATCAAGCAAATAGAACAACATTTGGCATGTGGGTGTTTTTGGAGGCAACCATTTTTCCCATGATGAATTAGGACTTCTTACCTTTTTAGGAGGGGGGGGGGGGCTCCCATTCAAACGAAACACAAATTTGCTCATAACTTTAGAACTAATCAAGTAAATGGAACCAAATTTGGCATGTGAGAGTTTTAGATGGCAGAATTTTTTTTCTGTGGTGTATTACGACCCCTTTCCCTTTTAAGAGGGTGGGCTTCCATACAAATGAAATACAAATTTCCTTATAATTTGAGTACTAATCAAGCAAATGGAACCAAATTTAGCATGTAGGAGATTTTTGAGTCTTGAATTTATTTTATGATAGTTAGAGACCTCTCACCCCTGTGGTAGGGGGATATGGACTCTCATACAAATAAAACAGAAATTTTGGCGAAACTCAAAAACTAATCCAACTCGAGAAATTCGAGACTCTTCCATAAAACATTAATCAATAACAAGACCACAAAAACTATCTATAGTAACACTAGATCATTCAGGACGAGCCGGTCGCGAGTGTTGCCGGTGACCCGCCGTCGGAAGCGCCGCCCACTGGGGGACTTGCAAAACTCGAGAAGTGATAAAGATCATCCGAGATTCATGATTTATGTACAACACAGGTTAATTTGTGGCAATACGAAGTTTGTCGGGTCAGCTAGTGACATATAA
Source organism: Sabethes cyaneus (assembly GCF_943734655.1). Taxonomy (NCBI): domain Eukaryota; kingdom Metazoa; phylum Arthropoda; class Insecta; order Diptera; family Culicidae; genus Sabethes; species Sabethes cyaneus. The sequence continues at coordinate 122,793,268 of NC_071355.1, read as the reverse complement.
ATTATTCCGTTTCGTTCAGTTTAGTAGTGATTAGCATTTGAAATCTTTCATTCAAACGTTACACTTCTATTTTCGTTTTCATAAAGTGCTACCCAGTCCCAGTATAGTAAACAAAGACGTAGTCCTACATCAACACTCTGACTCTTTTTAGCTCCCACTCATCCGCCACCCTGGAGTACGCCCCCAAAGGCGCAGGGACAACTTTTCCTTTGACGCCATTTTGATCAAATAAGTAGTTTTCAAGATATGATGTTTAAAAATAAGTAATCTCATTTCTAAATACGCCCTTTTGAAAAGTTACTTTTGAAAAAATCAGAGGGGTTGTGTACAAGACACGACCGCATATATAGGTGACGCAGGACTACATAAGTCTCTTTGTAGTGATAGTAGCATGTATTCATGCTTGTAATCATTCGATTCTTCATATATACGTGCTATATGCAACATATATACATGCTACATGCGTTGTATGTAACATTTATCAAAGTAGTAACATATTGCATACGTTCAATTCTCAAAAGATTGTGCATTTGAAAACAATTTAACAAAATCAAGAACACAAACTATTGCTTTCCTGCTACCTTACTGAAATTAAAGATTGTTTTTATTACCCATGGTTCCCCACGTTGAAGGGATTTCACCAATTCAATCCAATTTTATCAACAGCACATCTTTTCACTACACTTCTAATGAAACGGCAAGCATGCGTATTCATACAGAGTCGTATTATAACCGAACACTACATTTGTAGCACATTTTTCCAACACAGATATCAAATTCGCCGAGGTTTAATCGTCTCGCAGTTAAGAATTTGCGATCTGTTGGGGCAATGGACTTCTGTCATTTTTTCTGGTACACTTCCCCAACACAGACATCAAATTGGACTAGGTTTAATCGCGTTCGTAAGAAATCTGTTGGCACGAGGGGGCTTTGTCACTATCTCTGGCGTACTTCCCAAGCAAGGACATCAATAGGTTTAATCGCGGTGTTAAGAAATCTTGTTGAAATTAGGAAACTTTGTCACTTGTTTTGGCTTACTTCCCAAGCACAGATATCAAATTGGTATAGGTTTAGACATCGTAAAGAATCTTCCAACCAATCACGAAGCGAGAATTCTGGTAAAACATAGATTCATTATTTTCAATTTTTCAATAGTTCAACGTCAAGAATCCATACTTTTCTTCATTTGGGTCAATTCTTAGAAGATTTTCCGATCGATTGGTGTAAGTATATTGAAAATCGATCGGAAAACAGCTGAGATATTGGCGCTGAAAACCTTTCATTTTTCGTGACGTTCGCATTTTTCGATTTTTTGGAATGACACCCTATCTCAAAACTTGCCGTAAGACGTAGTCCTACGTCAAAAATCAAGTTTAGTGCAAAAATGAGTCCTTGGTGGTACCTAACACATCAGGAAAATTGCATTCCAATCAAAAATGGCCTTTTTTCAGCGAGTTGAGCTGGATTTGCTCTATAGTTATAGTATCGTGAACGTATCATATTCTGCGCAGTTAAGACATTTTTATGATTCCTCCGCTATTCTAAGTATTCTAGATTTAAATTAATAACGTGGATAGCAGGAACGTGTAGTGCTACGGTCTATAATATCTGGTAAAAAATATATAAGTCGACCAAGAATTGAGTATATTTTTCGTTTTGTAAACTTATCCACGGTGCCTAATTCTGCGCACTTTCTTGCCCATGTTCCTAATTCTGCGCATGTTTGCTCCTAATTCTGCGCACCCAAAAAGTGAAAATAAATACTCCTGCCATGCTGTTTATGTCATTATACGCTGAAAACACACCAAAAAATCCGGCATTAGCCATTACCATAATTAAATCCATGGTCCGGCTTCCTTGTGCTGTCTGGGTGGCAAAGGAAAATTGTGATTATTTTGATTGCTTCATTTTAAATATTTTATTCCCGATAACGTGAAGGGCGAATTGACTCGGGTTTTCTGCATACTGAACATTACACATTAGACTAATACTAAAAATTGTGTTTTCATATAGAAACCACTTTCCCATGGCAGCCCCATGAGGTTGGACAATAAAAACTAGAAAACATGGTTTCATGAATTGGCACTCGTAGGTTCGGACCCCGAGACACAGCACAGGATTCCAATCAATGCAAGTTAAAGATTCTACTTGAATTTTCATGCCTCTGTACCTCAGCCATTTGGGTGAGGTTGCGTATTTTTTCGCGATTCCTTCGTAGGATACATTACTGCGCAGAATTTGGAACATGAATAAAAAATCTGTGCCTAAATCTGCGCACTATTGCATCGCCTTTTTCTAAGGAAAGCAATGCATATAGTCACTCTTTTTGTTTAAAACATGACTAAAACTAACTATTCTTTCTAATTATGCTGGGTAATTGCAAAGACTTTTGATTAGAAATTTGTTAATTTGCTAGAAGTATAATCTTAGCGTTGGTGCTAACAACGATGTTTTCTGCGATATAAAATATTTTCAGTTTCACGTTAAATTATTTCGCTCTCAAATATTATGGTCCGTTTGTGAATAATGGCGTAATATTCAACACACATTTATAAAAAAATAACGCAATGGTCATAGTTATACACAATGTTAAAAAATACTTATATAAAGAAAAATGCGCAGAATTAGGAGCGGTCACGGTACTCTTTGATTTTAGCAAAGCTTTTGACTCAATCAACCATGCCTTGTATGAAGCTAAAGTGTTCATTCGCACTTCAGAAATGTGTTTCAAACTATTACTCATTCTCTCAATAGAATAGACCAAACACTCTTTTGTTAACCACTTGTGTAAATGATATTGGCAGGCCTTTCGTCACCGTAGTATATGTTTGTGGAACCCAATATGATATATACAGGTGTGGCAATGTTGGTTGGGTGGTGTTAGTGCAATGAAGAAATTTCATCATGGTGTGAGTGAAATCGGAAATCAACCAATCACGATGAAGCGTGACGTCAAACTCTAAAAACAAACCCCAGTGTCCGACGCGGTTTGTTTTTGTAGTTTGACGTCGTTTTCTGATTTTTCGCTACTAATACCATCAAATGTCTTCATCTGCCACACCTTTTTAAACCTCATTGTGTGGAGCCGGCTGCCGAGCGTGTGGTAAAGTGCTAGAAGTTAAAGCAGTCTTTAACAAATCTTGTAAAACATGCTTCTGAACAGCAAACTAATTAGCAGAAATCATATTGTACGCAACCAGTCTTGGCATATCACTGAGGTGCAACACCAATATGTGAGTGTATTTCTTACAATGCGGAGATCGATACAGTCGCACCAGCGCGCAAAAAACGAACGCTTGCTTAAAGGGATTAGCAAACAAAGTGTATAGCTGTGTATGCGTGAAACAACAGCGGTGAAATTTAGAATCACACACCCAACAAATACGCCACTCAAGAGCCCGTATGTTCTCTCACCACAAATCGCACTGACGTGCACTACTCTGCAGAGCATTCACTGGCGCTTCGTTTTCGATGCAGCAGAGCATTCACATTCTGTCTCTGCAGAAAAAAACTCAGGTTGTCTGTATGGTGTGCGGTCAATTTGACCGCAAAATTCAAATTGCCATATCTCAGTCAAAACTTGGAAAGGTATTTTAATAGACTGTTTGCATATTTTTTGTACCCAGGTGCCACGACCGCGATAACGATTTCTTTATCAACAATCAATTAAGGACGATAAAAAACTTGCAACCCGTTAGTATTTTGCCAGATTTTTTTTTCTAATTCAAGGTGTGAATCAAATTGTATCGCCGATAGAAGCATGACGTTATGGTGATTTTTGTAAGTTTAAAGTTTTCTCGCGCGCCTATAAAATACAGTGGAATTTCGATTTTGGCACGGATCGATTTTGGCAACAAAAGTATTCGTTTTTGGCAACACGACGTATTTCGCTCCTAAAGATATGCTTAAATATCAATCAATTTCCGCATGCATGTTCAAAATGACCAAAAATGATGACATCAGTAAGTGCATGAAAAACCAATTGTAGTTGTGCACTCTTAAATGATTCTACCTGTAAATTGGTCGGATTTAGTTAAAGCTAGGTTGAAACTACACAAAATGCCCTTAAAGTGTACAAACTCAGATTTTGATTAGTTTTTTAACCAAAAAATTGGTAGTAGGAACTTACAAGTGCGTTATTTGTCATAGAGAATAATTCAATTATCGGTAGCAAGTAGCCAAAATTGGTTGAAATTTTTACCCAAAGTTTGAGTTTGTACACTTTAAGGGCATTTTGAGTAGTTTCAACCTAGCTTTAACTAAATCTGACCTATTTACAGGTAGAATCATTTAAGAGTGTGGAATGTTTTGAAAGGTAATATTCTTATGGACGTAGCACTACGCCTTACCGCAGGGTGTTAAAAACTTGCTTGCGTCGGCTTGATAGCTTTCGTCGAATTTTTTGAGTATAAAATGGTTGCAATCGTAAAAAATCATTTATTAACTATTTTTGACCCACTTTTATTAAATTTTTCAATGGGCTTGCACTTCCAAAAAGATGCTGAAATATTTATCAGTTTTCGCATACATGTTCGAAATGACGAAAAAATGATGCCCTCAGTATATTCTTGAAAACAGTTCGTGGTTATAGAGTTATTCAAATAATATTTTTATTGCCGTAGGACTACGTCTTACTCGAATAGCTCTCGAATAGTTACAATCGTAGAAAAATCGTTGATTATTCATATTTAGTCAATTTCTAACGCATTTATATGTTAGACTTTGGCATAGGCATAGGTGACACGCATTTGTTGTCAAATTCTAAATCCCACTGTATTGCCGTACAAAGTTATTGAATATGTACGGAGCCCACCAAAAGGCGGTGGTGAGCACCAGATAGAGAGTTAGAGAAACACGAAGGCTCTAATTTAATCCATCTATTGTAAGAAACTTTATTACGCCACAAATTTCATTAATAAAAAAGTAGGGGAAAATAGTCAACAGTGAGACAGCTAGAACAGTGAATCAATGGAAATAGTCTGTCCATCCAAGATCCAATCAAGATCTAAAATATTTTCCTGGAACGTGAAATTTCTGAATCTTCATCGCATAATGTATTTTAAGAAAAAATGGTTAATTTTTTAATATATATTTCATCTAAAATCATTTTTGGGAGGAAAAGTGAAATTTTTTGCAATCATTTCTTGGTGATTTTCAATATCAAATCGCATATTTAATTTTAATTAAAATTTACTACATGGCATCACATATTAGGGGGATTAGGGGCATAATGAGCACACGGGGCGAAATGGGCACCCCTCTTTTCTACGAAAGTACGCATTTTGTAACATCATATGGCATGCGAAACACTGCTGTAGGTACAACAGCATCAATTTATCAAAAAATGAGTGATCTCTACTTTTAAAACACGGAGTTATATTAAAAAACTTAACTAGGTTCTCAGACGCCGAAAAAATTATAATTTTGGTGCACTACCAAATAAGCTTTTACGATCATTTGAATATCTTAATCTATCAAGTGCACACTGCAACATGATGTATACATTGTATCTCAAATTTCACCTTCATTGAAGTTTTGATTTTACACTATAATCAGAGTAAAAAATGAAATGAAATGAGCACTAAGTCGCATTAACTAACCTGCAGGTTTCTTTGTTTATCGCATCAATGCTTGTTTACAGTGATGGTATGAATATGCCAAGAGAATCCGGAAGATATATTTGGTCAAAAAAATTAGAGGGGTTGTGTACAAGACACGACCGCATATATAGGTGACGCAGGACTACGTAAGTCTCTTTGTAGTGATAGTAGCATGTATTCATGCTTGTAATCATTCGATTCTTCATGTAAACTTGCTATACGCAACATATATACATGCTACATGCGTTGTATGTAACATTTATCAAAGTAGTAACATTGCATATCAATTGTTCAATTCTCAAAATATTGTGCATTTGAAAACAATTTAACAAAATCAATAACACAAACTAATGCTTTCCTGCTACCTTACTGAAATTAAAGATTGTTTTTATTACCCATGGTTCCCCACGTTGAAGGGATTTTACCAATTCAATCCTATTTTATCAACAGCACATCTTTTCACTACACTTCTAATGAAACGGCATCGGCAAGCATTCATACAGAGTCGTATTATAACCGAACGCTACAGCGGTAGCACATTTTCCAACACAGATATCAAGTTCGCCGAGGTTTAATCGTCTCGCAGTAAAGAATTTGCGATCTGTTGGGACAACAAACCTGTGTCATTTTTTCTGGCACACTTCCCTAACACAGACATCAAATTGGACTAGGTTTATTCGCGTTCGTAAAAAATCTGTTGGCACGAGGGGGCTTTGTCACTCTTTCTGGCGTACTTCCCAAGCAAGGACATCAAAATGGTCTAGGTTTAACCGCGCTGTTAAGAAATCTTGTTGAAATGAGGAAACTTGGTCACTTGTTTTGGCTTACTTCCCAAGCACAGATATCAAATTGGTATAGGTTTAGATCATCGCAAAGAATCTTCCAACCAACCACGAAGCGAGAATTCTGGTAAGACATAGGTTCATTATTTTCAATTTTTCAATAGTTCAACATCAAGAATCCACACTTTTCTTCATTAGGGTCAATTCTTAAAAGATTTTCCGATCGATTGGTGTAAGAATATTGAAAATCGATACGAAAACCGCTGAGCTATTAGCGCTCAAAACCTTTCATTTTTCTTGACGCTCGCATTTTTCGATTTTTTGGAATGACACCCTATCTCAAAACTTGCCGTAAGACGTAGTCCTACGTCAAAAGGCCTTGCAAGCGGCCTTGACCACTATAAGGTGAGACGCAATATCCACAAAACAAGTCGCCAAGTACCACGGCATTTTGCGGCAGACGTTAGCTCGGTATGTGGGGCCATACAAAAGGGCAATCTCGGGGCAGGAGGTGGACCAAATTGATTCCTTCAAAACTGTTTTCATTCCCGCTGCAGAACAAGAGCTGGTGGTCCATATTTTGTATATGGTGATTCGATGCTACGGTATTACTACCCGGCAGAGGGAAACGGAAAAGCCTATGTCTTCAACACTAAAACATAGCTAGCTTAAGCGTCATCCGAAGCATTTCTTGTGTGCTCCAGAGGCAACCTCCGCGGCTCAATTGGCTTTAAGCGGCTGGCGGTCAATAGTTCTTTCGACGTTTTTACATAAAACGCGTTTGTGTATGTATGGGTGTGTATGTGTATGTGTATATGTGTATGTATGTGTGTATGTATGTGTATATGCATGTGTGTGAGTGTGTGTGTGTGTATGTGTGTGTGGTTGTTGTACTTACATAAACCCTTCAAGCATGTGTTTATAAGGGTGCTCATTATGCCCCAGGGGGTGCTCATTGTGCCCCACACACTGACCGATTTTTAGTTTTTGAAGCATGAATTTAAATTGCAATTTTCGTCATCATGCCAATTATTTTTCAATTTGTTAACAGTATGCCTTTGATTATCGATAGTGAATGTATGTTTTGCAATGACGACACTTTAAAAATTCAGTCATTTTGGGTGCTTAAATCAGCCAACAAGTTAGGGTGCTCATTATGCCCCTAATACCCCTAATGAGAAATAATAATGCAAAACAGGCATGGTTCGATCACTTTAACTAAATTTTGATTAATTTGACAGTGCCGTTTCAGCCGAGCAAAATTTGACAAAGTTGTATATGGGACATTTGTAAAACTAGTTATCATCTACAATTTTGCTGAATAAAGTTTTGCTGTATCTTTTGTATTTACGGTGCTACTATGCTAGTACTTCATTAGTGACTAAATGAACGTTGACTTAGTTATAAATAATTTAGCTTATAATCAAAACCACTGACACTTTTTTTCATACAAGGTTAGGTTATATCTTTCAAATGGATTGGAGAGCTCGTTAACAGCTATCATCAATTTTTAATTTTTTGGGAAAAAAGTGTCTCACTGTATATGAAACTATACCTTTATACTTACTTACTTATGTGTCCATGTCCGCCGGTCCGGCAGAACAAAGGGATGAAATCAGAGATCTCCACTGCTGACGGTTACCCGCCATGGCTTTTACCTGTCGCCAGGACAGGTTCTCGTCTACAGCCCGGATGTCGTTGGCTAAGCTCCGTCTCCATGAGCCTCTGGGTCTGCCTCTTCTACACTGTCCTTGTGGATTCCAGTCGAGTGCTGCTCTGCAAACCTCGTTCGCTCTTTTCCTCAAGGTGTGTCCGATCCACTTCCACCTACGCTCACGAATTTCTGTGGCTATCGGCCGTTGATGACACCGACGATGGAGTTCCTCATTGGATATCCAATTATCAGGCCACCAGGCACGAATAATATATCGCAGGCACCGGTTAATGAATACCTGCAGTTTTTGCGTTGTCTCCACTGAGACGCACCACGTTTCGCAGGCATACAGCAGTACGGATTTAACGTTTGAATTAAAGATTCGGGTTTTCGTACGTAGAGTGATCTGGTTTGAGCGCCAAATGTTTCGCAGACCTGCAAAGGCACCCCTGGCCTTCCTGACCCGTGTGGCTATATCAGTCTTGGTACCACCATCGGGCGTTGTTTGGCTACCAAGATATTGAAAGACGGCTACCTGCTCAACTTGTTGTCCCGCTACTGTAAAGTTGGTGGAGTTGTCAGTGTTCACTACCATAGACTTAGTTTTCGCTACATTGACTGTGAGACCTGCTGCTTGTGAGCTCTCGGAGAGGTCGTCTAACTTGCTCAGCATATCGTTTCGGCGTTGTGCGAGCAAGACAATGTCGTCGGCTAGGTCGAGGTCATTTAGCTGCTCCATCGTTAGAGGATTCCAAGGCAATCCTCGATTTGGTCTACTGTCAATTGCTCCAACTAATATCTCATCCATAACGATGAGAAACAGAAGCGGTGATAAAATGCAGCCCTGTCTCACGCCAGCAGTAACCCTTATGGGGTCGGACAAGACGCCGTCATGCAAAACCTTGCACGAGAACGCCTCGCACTGAGCCTCGATGAGATGGACTAGCTTATCTGGAACTCCTCTACGCCTATACCTTTATACCTGTATTATAATTGTTTACAGCTTGCAGGCCCGAAGTGTAAATTGTTAATAAAATTGTTGTATTTCAAACTGATTTTCAGAAAGAAATTCTAAGAAAATATGCGTAATACCTGCAAACCACTGACTTTTCTGATACCATTAGTGAAGACCCTGAATCGGAAATCAAATTTATGTGACTAGTAAAATTGATTGGTATTGCGTTCACATAGAAAAATTCTATTGAACTATTATTTTATTTTTATCAAAATCAATACAGTAGAGATTTGTATAACGCGGATTTGTAGAACGCGGATTTCTATAGCGCGGGTACCATGATATTTCTATAACGCGGTTTTCCGCGTATAACAAACACGTAGCATATGGATATTGAGTTAATTGGGGCTAAACTCGAGTTTTGAGCGATTTTGAACAGATACGACCGTGGTGTCTTTTAAGAAGTTGTAGGACACATAACAGTTAACTCTCTGATATACGAATATACGGAAACCAAAAAGTTACGGGTTGACCTGCTGGAGGTTCCGGAATATCCGTCGAAATTTTCGTATTGTAAAGTTGGTTAAAATTGGTGAATAACGAATTAAAAAAAAAGTAATAAATAAACGACCTTAGAAAGCCATAAGGTGGTCCTCCGAAAAATTCAGAACATATCGTGAATATTTTGAGTGTAATTTGACTACACTAGAAGTATATTTCGACTATTTGTGATTCAATTTGGCCATTGGATGGTTTACCGGGAGAAAATTCAAAGCTTACCTGAAATTGGTCACTGGAAATGCAAATGTTTTTAATTTGTAACAGATCAAAATGAAACGGAATATCAGCAATCCTCAACTAAATAGGCCGCTCACGACCCGACATGGCCGCCAAAACGTTCACTGGAAAATTAGGATTTGTCGTCAAAGTGAACAATAAGTGAAAATTCATGTTGAAGTCCGCGTTACAATTTGATAAAGGTTTGATATAAACCATTTCGGATTTAGAAACAGAAATGATGCGAATACTGCAAATGTTCGCTGACAAATAAACGAGGTTATTCCGCAAGTTTGTTGAAATTACCAATTTTGCTAGTGTAATTTGATAGATGTGGTATAGTAAACTGAACTACCGGTAACATTTACTATACTTGCAAATCTAATGGCAAATATATCAACTTTTGTATAAGCTCTTCACCAGGTATTGTGCTCTTCTGGGAAAATTTTAACATAAATCTAACCATCGTAGTTAGCCATGGCCATTCCGAAATCCGCGTTGACGGTATTTAATATTTTTATGGGTTTTGCCTGAGAAAAAGTGAGAGAGAAGTGCTATTGCTTTTGTTTTCATCTTTTCCTGGACAATTCAGAATGGGGCTTCTTGTAAGAGCGTACAGGCTACGAAAACTTTGTTGCTTTCCTCAACGCGATAAGCAGTTCGATGCCCTTGATCATCAAATTTAATCATTTAATATCGGATCTTTTGATGCATTTCATAATGGCCAGGTTGAGTCATAAACCGCTGAATTTATATTCCTATTTCACATTGTTCAATGGTTTCAATGGTCATTGTTCATTGTTCGAGGTTGAATGACCATAATTATGAACCTAAAGAACAATTATCGCTCGTTGACCACTTTTACGGATGTTCCGTATTTGTCGGAGAATCGTATGTTGGCTTCTCAATAGCACGGATTGTTTACTTTACTTATTTTACGCCAAATAATAAGCCATATGGACTTTAAAAAGGATTTGGAAGCTATGAGAAGACTTCACAGAAATGAAAATTTACCGGATGTTCCGGAAGCTCTGGAAGACCAAGAGGCGATTTTTTCTGTCTCACCAAGCATCTGTAAGATTTAAAAATATGTACTTGACAACTTTCCCAAAGGAACCATGGTCGAGTTGATTCAAAATTTCGTAAAATTCAGGTATAGCCCCAATTAACTCAATTTCCATATGCTACGTGTACTTGTATAACGCGCTTCTTATAACGCGGTCCCAATTACCCGCGTTATACAAATATCGACTGTATATACAAATAATACAAAAAATTTTATTGAGTTATCAAAAAATTTCTTAGAAAGTGAGATCTATGAAATAGTTTCAATTTAAATCTTATAATTAAATAAGAACAGCTCACAAATCGTTCAATCTTCTACTCATACTTGGTATGATGCTATATAGGTACAAGAATGACAACAAGCCAGTCGTCGTATATTCGAACCATAGCTAGAGGAGACTGTTAGAAAGTAGTTTTTGGAGCATTGAGATCTCGTAGTCTCAACACTAAGCCCAATGGAATCGGTATGGTATCTCGATCAATTGAATTATTGTTTGTAGGGTGTTAAAATGATTCAAGTTTGAATGAAAATTTCTGTACTAACTTCTGAACGAAACTTGTCGTCCGAAAGGCATGTAATAACCTATAATAACCAGAAAGCTAAGCCATCTGTAAAAAAAGATTTGGCACTCCTAAAATAATCGATTTTTTTTAATTAAAAAAACCCGATTTAATCCACCTAGTGGTGAAAGGAACCTTTGTTATACGGTCTTACTTGCTATTTGAGATAGAAATCGACACGTCTTCGGAACATAATTCATCTATTGGTTAACGTTGCATAGTGCGTTGGTTTTCATAAAATTGTTGGAAATTGAATAAGTTTACACAATTTGAACAAACTAGCAGCACTTGTAAATTTTGATAGATCCTTTTTTCATGAAATTACTGAGTAAGGGTAAGTTGGTTGTTACTAATTTGAGTAAGTGCAAGTAAAAGCAGGTTGTAACAGGAAATATTATTCTTTAACATATACATTGCGTAGTAAAGGTCTAGTTTATAGGTTTTTGAACTATGCATAAATTCCTGTAATGTCATTCTTTTTGATTGACATCAATAAAGTTTTCTTGAATAAATTTCATCAATTTTTATTAACCTTCGGTTACTCACACTGTTGAATTTTGTACAACACGTGTAGGTTTTTGAGGTTTTGCTATATTGTTATAAAGTTACAAATCGCTGTTTAACTAACGTATATTTTTCAATTACCTTGTTATGAGCAAAATGTCATAATTATTCAATGCATTAATACTTTAAATTGTTGGGAAAATAGATCAGCATAAACTGACATCACAGAGACGAAGCAATCAGCATGTGAGGTGTACCGCAATTGACCCCAACTGGAATTTTCTCTCGTTTCTTCATATGGAAAAATGGTATCTGTATGCAGCAAAACTATCAGCAAATGTAAAATGTTTAAAATGTATCCGTCTGCTGGTAGTCGAGTAATTCGGAGTCAAAATTAAGGCATTTCTTCTAATCAAAGTTCTACAGTACCTAAACAAACAAACATAGAGGTATACTATGTTCAGTGTATTTTTACTATTTGCACAATTTTGTAATACATGAAAAAGTCATACAACAATTACAAAAAGAGCTAAAATAGAAAATACTGATTTTACAAATTCATATTCAATAAATAAGATTTTTCTATCTTCGCTGAAGAGATAGAGGGTTACTGTCTTCAGCAAAATTTCTTGTAATAATATGCTCTATAACTTTGCAGAACACATCAATGTGTTATATTGAAACTGAAGAAAAATAATTTTTTTATTTCACTTTTAGGGGGATTAATCAAAATTTAAATTGCACCAGACGATCGAATTTTCAATTTCAAGAAATTCCTCCAAAGGTTCCATAAACCTAAAACCAAGTTTTCCCAGTCAAAACTCTAGTGCGCATGTCTTTTTGGCTTTGGGCCATTGTGCGCGCGAGTAACCGTATTACAAAAGTTGGCGCGAGTGTTGGAGGGTTAATATCTTTTGATCGGCAAAACCAATTCTTCTGAAATTTTGCAGATATATTTGCAACATTAAAATCTCTAATTTGATGCAAAAATAATTCAAACTAGATAAATCATCTTAGATGAAATGGTTATAAATTATTGTAAATTTTTATGTGTTGTATTCAATTGCTCATAACTTTCAAATTAAACGTCCAATCGAAAAACAAATCAATAGTGATCTATTAGGCTATGTTACCTTTCAAATGAGACTAATAGCGCATAAGTCGGTTTACCCATCTCTAAGAAACAGGCGATAATTATTACCTTGTCAAAACAGGTTTTTTAAAGATAACTTTTAAACTACTTGTTTGTTTTCAATAAAATTTACCCGAAAAATTTAGCGTTAACAAGAGCTTTCATTCAATACCAAGATCGTTGAAATCAGTCATTTGGTTCCGGAGAAAATCGTGTCACGTAATTTTCACGTTTTTACTTATAACTTTTAAACGAAATGTCGGACCTCGAAACAATTCAATAGTGATATACTAGGCAATAATACCTTTCAAACAAAAGTAATTGCGAACAAATCGGTTCAGCCATCTCCGAGAAACAGGCGATAGAAAAGTTGCGCCCCGCACATACATACACACATACACACACACACACACAGACATTGCTCAGTTCGTCGAACCCTGTCGATTGGTATATGTGGCTCGGCCCTCCGGGCCTCGGATCAATTTCGTGTTTTTCGACCAATTCCTAAACCTTTGTTATAGTATAACAAAGGTAAAACTACTTAGATAACTATTAATAATAAAAACTTGAGTCATTTTTATGCACAGAATTGTTATAAGATCCCATGCATTAATATGCATTTGATTTAATTTTACACTACTTTCAGTTGCAGTTGGCAGTACTTTCTTTCCAAAATGTCATAAAAGTATTTTTCACATTTAAGGAATAACTTGCACCGATACTTACATAACTGATATTTTTAACAGTTATAACAGTGTATAATGAAATAAATTACAAATTGCATAAACTGTTAGCCGAAATTGCAATTCCCATAGGTAATACAGGTCGAACTCGGTTATTCGGGTGAAAAAAAATTTAAATGGGTTTTACCTTTGTTATACTATAACAAAGGTTTAAAAATTGGTCGAAAAACACGAAATTGATCCGAGGCCCGGAGGGCCAAGTCACATATACCAATCGATAGGGTTCGTCGATTTGAGCAATGTCTGTGTGTGTGTGTGTGTGTGTGTGTGTGTGTGTGTGTGTGTGTGTGTGTGTGTGTGTGTGTGTGTGTGTGTGTGTGTGTGTGTGTGTGTGTGTGTGTGTGTGTGTGTGTGTGTGTGTGTGTGTGTGTGTGTGTGTGTGTGTGTGTGTGTGTGTGTGTGTGTGTGTGTGTGTGTGTGTGTGTGTGTGTGTGTGTGTGTGTGTGTGTGTGTGTGTGTGTGTGTGTGTGTGTGTGTGTGTGTGTGTGTGTGTGTGTGTGTGTGTGTGTGTGTGTGTGTGTGTGTGTGTGTGTGTGTGTGTGTGTGTGTGTGTGTGTGTGTGTGTGTGTGTGTGTGTGTGTGTGTGTGTGTGTGTGTGTGTGTGTGTGTGTGTGTGTGTGTGTGTGTGTGTGTGTGTGTGTGTGTGTGTGTGTGTGTGTGTGTGTGTGTGTGTGTGTGTGTGTGTGTGTGTGTGTGTGTGTGTGTGTGTGTGTGTGTGTGTGTGTGTGTGTGTGTGTGTGTGTGTGTGTGTGTGTGTGTGTGTGTGTGTGTGTGTGTGTGTGTGTGTGTGTGTGTGTGTGTGTGTGTGTGTGTATGTATGTAATGATTTTTTCTATCGCCTGTTTCTCAGAGATGGCTGAACCGAATCGTTCGCTATTACTTTTGTTTGAAAGGTATTATTGTCTAGTAGATCACTATTGAGTTGCTTCGTGACACGACGTTTCGTTTAAAAGTTATAAGCAAAAATGTGAAAAATACGTGACACGGGTTTCTCTAGAACTACATGACCGATTTCAGCAATCTTAGTATCAAATGAAAGCTCTTATTAAAGCTAAATTATTCAGAAATTTTTAATTGAAAACAAACAAGTAGTTTAAAAGTTATGCTTAAAAAACCTGTTTTGACAGGGTAATAATTATCGCCTGTTTCTTAGAGATGACCAAACCGATTTATGCGCTATTAGTCTCATTTGAAAGATAATATATCCTAATAGATCACTATTGAATGATTTTTTGATTGAACGTTCAATTTGAAAATTATGAGCAACCGTATACACCACACCAACATTAACAAAAATTTATAATGATTTTAACCAAGATAATTTACCTAATTTCAATTATTTTAATATCAAACGAGAGGTTTTGACACTACGAATATATATGCAAAATTTCATAAGAATTGGTTTTACCGGTCAAAAGATATTAACCCTCGAACACTCGCGCCAACTTTTGTAACGCAGTTACTCGCGCGCACAATAGCCGCAAACCAAAGAAAACGTGTGCACTAGAGTTTTGACTGGGTAAGCTTGGTTTTAGGATTATCGAACCTTTGGAAGAGTTTCTTGAAATTAAAAGCTCTATCGTTTGGTGGAATTAAAATTTTGATTAATCCCCCTAAAAGTGAAATAAATAAAATATTTTTCTTCAGTGTTAATATAACACATTGATGTGTTCTGCAAAGTTATAGTGCATATTATTACAAGATATTTTGCTAAAGACAGTAACCTTCTATCTCTGCAGCGAAGATAGAAAAATCTGATTTATTGTATATGAATTTGTAAAATCAGTTTTTCTATTTTTGCTCTTTTTGTAATTGTTGAATGACTTTTTCATGTACTACAAAATTGTACAAATAGTAAAAATACACAACTTTGCTGAAAACAGTATACCTGTATGATTGCTTGTTTAGGAACTGTAGAACTTTGATTATAAAAAATACCCTAATTTTGACTACGAATTACTTGACTACCAGCAGACGGATACATTTTAAACATTTTACATTGGGTAGTTTTGCTGCATACAGACACCATTTTTCCATATGGAGAAACGAGACAAAATTCCACTTGGGGTCAATTGCGGTACACCTCGCTTGCTGATTGCTTCGTTTCTGTGATGGCGGTTTATGCTGATCTATTTTCCCAACAATTTAAATTATTAATGCATTGAATAATTATGACATTTTGCGCACAACAAGTTCATTGAAGAATATACGTTAGTTAAACAACGATTTGTGACTTTATAACAATATGGCGTTGAAAAACCTACACGTGTTGTACAAAATACAACAGCGTGAGTAACCGAAGGTTAATAAAAATTGATAAAAATTATTCTAAAGAACTCTATTGATGTGAATCAAATAGAATGGCATTACAGGAAATTATGCATAGTTCAAAAACCTATAAACTAGACCTTTACTAGGCAATGTATATGTTAAAGAATAAGATTTCCTATTACAACTTACTTTTATTTGCACTTACTCAAATTAATTAAACTTACTTATCCTTACTCAGCCATTTCATGAAAAAAGGATCTATCAAAATTTAAAAGTGTTCCTATTTTGTTCAAAATTTGTAAACTTATTCAATTTTCAAAAATTTTATGTAAACCAACGCATTACGCAACGTTGACCAATAGATGAATTATGTTCCGAAAACGTGTGGATTTCTATCTCAAATAGCAAGTAAGACCGTATAACAAAGGTTCCTTTCACCACTAGGTGGATTAAATCGGGTTACGTTCAGAACGCGATTAACATTATAAAAAAAATTTCATTCGAATAATCGAGTCCGTCCTGTAATAATCAAATTAAAGTAATGAAATAAATGGTGCAACAATTATTTCTAATTTTGAGAACTATAAATGAGACATTCGTTTGTATATTTTTGTCAGCTGAAACATTGGAATGATTTGCTTGTACAGTGGACTCTCGGAAAAGTTAAGTCCCTAAAAAGTTAATTGTTCAGAAAAGTTAAGCGAATATTAGCTTGTCTTGTAGGCAACTCTCTAAAAAGTTAATTTTTTGCTTAACTTTTCTGAGAGTTTAAATTTATTGGTTGTCTAATGCGTTTATTCTTACAGGTATGTTGTTTTTCTATCTTTATTTCTCGTTTTCGGTATATTATCGCCTTTTCACAACTTCATGACTGGGATTAAATTAAACTCTTGTACCGGACAGTTGTAGCAATAGTTCAATACATAGTTGCTTCGAGATTTTTGATAACATTGGAAAAGCGCAAACTCAAATTGAATTTTAAATGCAAAATAAATGAACAGCAGGGAACACAAAATAAGCGCGAACATTGTCAAAACGTTGTCGTAGACTAAAAAAATTAAAAGTAAACTAGTAGAACCGACTATTTTAAATTTACTGAAAGGAACTACCTAAGTATTATTTCATAATATCTTGCTTCATATTTCTTAACATTACAACTTTCAGATACTTAAAATGTGTATCCGAGAATATATTTTTCGCTTTTGTATTTATCATTTTCAATGACTCTTAGGACTACTCAGAAAAGTTATAAACTTTATGCATGCATTGTTAAATTTGATGTGTAGGCTATTCATTTTATGGATCCACAGTTAGTTTCAAATTTGACTTTCTGCGTATTTAAAATTGTCAAATGTTGCTACAAAGCACGACTGATTTATTAAATGCATCAATAAGGTATACCATTCAACAACGATTAGAGAACTATCAAATTGCAGTTTTTGCTTGCTTGCATACTTCGCAGAAGTGCTCACTGCGGTGCGATCACAGCAGAGTTATTCTCCCTCGTTATTCCGCACACTGGTGATTCAAAGCAAGGGTGTGTGTTGAAAGTAGCCAATCCAAACTTCAGTGCACATGCGGGACGTTAGACAGTGGTGTATACGCTATCGCACGCTCTGTTGTCGCTAAGAATGGAAGTGTGTGGTGATTTTTGCGCGCGCCTCTTGCATACACTGAGGGGAATGCCAAGACTGTACGCAGCCTTTGAAAAGCATTAGGTTACTTGTGTTACATCACACGAATACATAGTTAAATATAAATTAATTAATTCGAAAGAATCCTGTAACATAATCATTGAATACATTTTTTAAACAAATGGTTCTCTGCATAACAGTTTGACCCTCCCCACTCCAGAAGCGAGTGAACCTCTTTGGTTTAAAATTTCTCCAATAAAAAAATGGCTTGGTCCCCCTCAAACGAAAGTCCTGGCTACGTCACTGATTGCACGCGTGCGCATTGGTATGGCAAGGTACGGAACGAACGGCTCGGGCAGCGAGTCAATTCCGCCAAAAAAGTATGTATAAAGTCAGCAACTGATTCAATAAAGTGGAGCAGTAGTAGAGAACCGATCAGGGTGGACACTTCTAACAGATCCGGCGTGCTATGCGTAGCCTTCTGAACATCAAAATAAATCCTTTCTTCGGATCTTAGAAAACCTGCTAACTCCACCAATATACCAGTTGTCCGCGCGGCAATATTTGGGACTTTAATTCGTGAATAACATGTTCCATATAGCAACATGCCACTTGTAAATCCACCTGGTGACATAGACTCATAACCATAAGACGAAATGTGAACAATAATTCACATGGTGTGCCACCGTTTAATCCAATCATGCAATCTTTTTTATAAATATCACAATTACGCAGTTTTAAATTCGAGTCGGCAGATTTGAACAAGTAGTGTGTGTTATTGAGCACATGAAACATAAAGGCATGTGGTGATTTACGATAATATTTGTCTCAGGCGGAAGGCCGAATATAGGAGTCCCAGATGCCAGGGATAAGCCACTACAGTTTTTTTTAACATTTTTTTCTAGTCATCACCAAGTCTTCCACATACGAACATTACAATTTTGCAATGTAAGATGCACATTAAAATTTTTACTTACCATTAAAATTTTTGTTCTCCATGACCTAAAATGAAAAAAAAATATATAAGAAAATAGTTTCTGAATATCGCCTCTATTTTGCATACCGATCGAAGCTGGTTTCGATCAGAAATTTCACTCCGATCAGAATAACACACATCGATCAGGATTGAGAATATGGTTGCTGATCGGAACGAGCCCGATAGGGATGCAGAAATTAGGCAAATGAATCTATTTATAAAAAAAATTACCAATATGAAACAGCAAACAGTAGACGGAGCAGTCAAAGAAACCAGCTGCAGCAGTGAACCGCAGGCAGTAGACACCAAACCGAAGATGGGATATCTAGAACAAATAATTAAAATAACATATATTAGTAAATATATTGTTATAGCGCTCCTTATAGTTATTCTTTAAGAATATCGCCTCTATTCTGCATACCAATCTGAGCCGGTTCCGATCAGGATAACATAAACAATAAACAAATAACACACGCCTATCAAAATCCAGAATATAGTTTCTGGTCGAAACGGGCCTGATCGGGATGCAGAAATTAAATTAGGCAAATATTGCGGAGTTTCCACCTATTTAGAGTCCCACGTGAAAATTATTAGCGTGGTTATTTTCTGCGTTTACCGCACATGTTTGCAATTTAGCAATTTGAACCATCAGTGTTTCGTTATTGCCTCCCCACTGCACCCCTCCTTACTTGACAAGCATATTTTCAATGTATTTAGTAAGTACAGGATAATAATTATTAAAAAACGAATTTGCGAAGGACTCTTAAGCAAAGCCTTAAGCAGCCAGATGCAATATTTAAATCTCTTATAAAAAATTACCACTATGAAACAACAAACAGCAGCGGCCAACAGCAGCCGGACCAGCCGAAGAAACCAGCGCCAGCAGCAGAGAGCAAGCAACAGAAACCAAACTAAAGCCAAACCTAACTAAAAACCCCGAATTAATCCACCTAGCGGCGTGACCTAGCCTTTCTACTGCCACAATAAGCGTTATTTAATTTCTCAGGAACATCTATAATTAACTTGACTATATTTTTAAATATCCGTTCCGTATTCCTCAAAATCCTTATTTGCCAATAAAATTCACGTATTGCGTAGAATAATTATATTTTCTTTCCTTAAGTGCGTAAATACTTGTAAGCGTCATTTATGTTATTTGATGAACACCTTATTTAGTTTTATAATCGGTCGGCCTTAACTTTTGGTTTTCAGAGCCACATACGAAACTTGTTTTGAACTGACAATATGAAATATGTGTTCATAGCATAATTTTTGATATTTTTTTTTGAGTGGTTCTAGCCCAAAGGGTAGATTTTTTTTGATATTTTGATATTAATACCATGCGTTCAAAAGTTAGCATCTTTGAAAAATAAGAGTTCAGAAAAATTAATATTATATTTCGCTTTTGAAGAAAAAGGATATCTACAACAAAATGGTTAATCTCAAAATTTTACTATTAGTTTGCTTGGCTTCAATTTTGCAATATATCTGAACTATATATTTATACTATATATTTATATAGTAGAAAGGCAAAAAGATTTATTAGCGCTCCTTATCGGTCATTTTTATAATAAAATATTTACCTGTTTACCTTATTTATTACGAAGGTGTTCAAATGACAAATTTGAGTAAAAACTGCCGGCGTGTCGCTACCTGCTGCGATGGTGAGAAAAACGAAAACAAATGTCAGATGCGGTACATTTCATAAAAAAATTTCAGTTAATTTAATTTTTAACTAGTTTTCGATTGAAAACTTTACTAAATTTTTATCAGGGTTTGTAAGAAATTTGTAAGTTATTTTTAAAACACTTTTAAAATAGTGAATTGAAAGAGCATAAATTTGAAAAATACTGTAAAAGTTAGTGTGCCGACTTAACTAAATCGAACACAGCAGTGATTCTAAAGCGGTTTTTGCATATTATTGGAATTTTTTTCTACTTTACAAGATCATTATGCTTGTTTTGTATCTGTTCAAATCAAAGTTCTGGAGATTCGAATATCTTTCAGTCTAATCGAACCATGTTGCTCCGGCACTACATGAAAATATGAATGTTCTCTGTAGTTATCCTGTATCTTGCTTGCAATAGCCTGGTTTATATTAATTTCACAATAAAACAAGTTTTTTAACACTCAAGCACGTGGATTTTTATAGTTTAGCGTGATATGTAACCTGTTTGTTGTCGCATAAATATACAAAACGATTATTTTCTCGTATATACTGTAAACAAACCACTGACAAAGTATATACCAAAAATAAAGTACTCAATTTTCTTACATTTTGCAATAATAATTTTACTTGTACATTGTTTCACTAAATTAAGAAAATTAAAAAACTGAACTTTTTCCGATTCTTCAAGCAAACTATCAACTTTCTCACCGTTCGGCTAGTTCCAAAGACCACCACCGTCAGCGCATAAGTTTCTGTCGAACAGGTCAAATAAAATCAATGCAACCACCTGATGCAAACGCAACGAAAGAAACGGTGTGCGTGCAGGAACATAAAACGAAAAAATACGCTAACACTTTTTCACCCAAAATTAGGTAAATTAGGTGTAGTGATGCGATTAGTATTTTTTACCTAATTTTCAGTAGTAATTTTTACCTAACTGGTATATACATTCAGCTTTACCTAAATTTAGGTCATTTCAACGTTTTCATTAGGTACTTTTCTGGTAGTGTGTAAATTTTCATCCTGTTGCGGCGGTAGTCCGCATCGTCAATCACCGCAACGAGAACAAGGAAAGGTGGCCAAATATTGTTTGGTTTATATGTGCAATTGTTACTGATGCTTTAGCAACTAAAACCACAGAGAACAGACTACCAGGTAATTGACAAAAAGTGTGTAAAAGGTTTTTATGTAATCTACGAGTAATCCTTCAATAGAGCACCCCTCGAGCAGTAAGTGGCAAACTAAACCTTGATGTCGCTGCTATCGCTGCTATGTAACTCCGGCACAAAGAAATATTGATAAAGGTACATGGATGTTTTTTGATGCGTTTGGCAAACTATTTCTGGAGGGCGCTACCGACAGATTTTACACACAAAAAATCGATTACTTCCTTCGAGCCTGTTAATCTGTTCTCTGTGCTAAAACTACCATAAAAAACTTCTTTTAGCCTCTTACATTCAAAAATCTGTTTTATATAAATCATAAGTATAAAAATTGGTGTAAATAGTAACAAAATTTAAGATGTACGGAATGGTCACGGGAATGACACTTCCAATACCAACCTATACAAAAAAACGTAGCCAACATAGCGCGGGCCCAAGTTGACAGCTTCATAGATGGGCTCAAGCTGACAACCGAGTCGGATGTATAAATTGTTAAATTTGGTTAGTTTTAGTTCGATTTTAGTCAAGGTTTTAGCATCACATAGCCAATTTCAGGCAGACAATTAATGCGAAATACATGAAACTGTGAAAATGGTTAGATAAATTCGTTTTGTGAAATCGCTTTGCGTTTGCCGCCTTTTTCATGTGAGCAACGAAAATGTGACGTCATATCAGCCCCCTGGGAATGGTGATGCAAATATCTAAACAATAGAAATTGATCTATTTGTATGGCACCTCCGGACAAAAGCACATCCTTCAATATTTGGCGAGCTCAGCATTGGGCGATAATGTATCGATATAACTAGTATCGACATTTGTGGACGAAATCTCGATGGAGATTTTTTTGGAGAATAGTTAATTTCGGCATGCATATAGATAAATACAACAGCTCTGTAAATGTTAACACGTTATACGGAGTGTTATAAAATAAATGTAAAATGCAGATTGTCACGGGATGCGAGCAATTTTGCTGATTATGCTTTCAACTGAGTATACGTATCGATATGTGAAAAATATCGATATTCAATTAACGAAAATTCGTCAGCTTCGCTCAATACAGAATTATTTTGACAGCTTGCTATGAACTTTTCGAGAATGAAAATATTTCTTGGAAAGCACAGTATCTCTTGCGCGACGTAAATGGAAATAATTATGTGATTTAGCGTTTCGCCTTTCTACTATATAAATATCATCATAATTATAAGAGGCTTGTGTCTGTCGCCAAAACGAGGGGCGCGATATGTATTTTTGTGGTAATAATCGCTCACATTAAGCAAAGTCTCAAACCAATCATACCAGATTACATTCAAGACGAGCAAAAGTAACGTATTTGCACCTCATAGAGTTACATAGCGTTAGCGTTACATAGCGTACCACCAATTTGTTCACAATTAGACGCGAGGCAACGCGCGGAGGTTACAGCTAGTATAGTATAAAGGCACGGGGTAAATCACTTCCTGCATAAATATTCAATATGTGATAAACATTGATAAATATATTTACTATTTTAAATGTGTCCACCTCATCATAACAACTCTTGTCACATACTGTTATGGGACTTGACAGCTCAAGATCGTGTGAAAAACTTGCGTAAAATATTCATCAATACCGGTAAATATTAGAAATACTCACAGTAAGAGATACGCGGAAACTAAAGCCAACGATTTGGCATCAGTGTACAAAAACTGCCAGCACTTGCTACGGAGCAATACCCAGGTAACCAATAAGCATTTCCAATGCAATTTAAAAGCAAGCCAATAAGCATTTAAGTTGCCTTAAATGCTACTTAAATGCTATTTTGGCAAAATATGCGGCTACTTTACTGCTAGCCCTCTAATAGTGCTGACAATGCTTATTTCTAGCTAGTTACCAACAAGAAGAATTTAAATAGAATTGTGGATGCCAATTTACAACAGTTATGCAGTCAAAAAGCTGATAAACAACAACCTGCAATATAAAACGCCAGGGATGCTAATAAATGGCTAATTTACTGCTTATTTTAATGCTTATTGGTTACCTGGGTATGCTGTAGCAGTGTGACTTGATTGTTTTCAACATGATCCGTTTCAGTTTTATTTACATCAATTTTGCACAATAGAGCGATAAATCTTTCAACTTAATCAGTTGTAAAATGAATTGCAAAACTTTATACACACCGTGTCCGAGTATAATGTTCAAGGTGCGTGACAATAGCTTAAGGGGAAACCGAAAATGGCTCAAAGATGGCTGGATAAATGGCTACCGTTCCATGCATGTATTGTTTTGTACCTTAAAAATGCATATGTATTGACAAAGCACGTAATCAGTGCTCCCAGTGCTGTTAGAACTCTTGTCATTCCATTTATCGACCCGGTATGTATCAACAAACGCTCAGCAAAACATAATTGCTAATGGAAAATAAATTCAACGGATCATATAGATCATTACGTGTTCATAAAACGTATAGTCTGGAATTGGTTAATAGATATTTGGTTGCGCACATATTTCGTTGCACTAACGCTTTCCGAAAAAACAGCACCACGGTTTCAAAGTTTCGCCACATTAATGAGCTTTTAAAGAGCTTTCTGCTTTTGCCGCATCGATAAGCTTAAAGAATACAAACAAACTAACGACTGACCAGCAATCAAAAACTCGCCTTCAATGCAAACAGATTAACCACTCTTAGGTCTACAGCATTTTTAGCACAAAATTCACTAAAATGGCCATAACTTTTTTATCTTTCAATATTTTTTCACCAAATTTGAAAATTTTGGCGAAATTTTGGTGCGCGCCATCCGTATCCGGAACCGGCTCCTATAAAGGGACATTTCAGCACCAGTAAAGTATGTCGTGTCGCAAATCAAAAAACATCAGCATTCGACAAAATAACGATTGGTGATCATCTCATGTCTCTTAGAGGCCGTATGACCGGTTTCGGGCCCAGGGAGGGTTTCTTTTCTGATTCAAGCACGGAACGGATTTCGGAGGAACTTGTCCGGGACCTGGAATGGCCTCTGAGAGACATCTCAAGCAGCACTTGCAACATCTTCCATGTTGCTATTTAGTCTTGCTTAAATTGCAAAAAACTTCTCCGGTTACAGTATTGAAACACGCAACAAATAAGCAACTTCATGTTATTAGTATGTTAGATTCAGGTTATCCAATACTTATACTGGCTGTCACAAATATATTAGTCTATATCTAGTAACATTAAACTTCATCACAACATCGTGTTATTATAATGTCATTGCTAAACAATAATGTCACATGATGTTGCATCATGTTGATTACGGCATATTTTTAAATACAATGTAACCAAACAAATACAATCAATGTTACATTATATTCCGCCATATTTTTATGAAAAAATATTTTTCAACGAAGAAATGTTTTTATTTTAACAATAGTTACACGAACATTCATCAGGAATCCATGGCATTTACTAAAATATTATTTGATTACAGTATCTAGTTCAATTTTACACCGCTTTAGACGTAGGACTACGTCTTACGGCAAGTTTTGAGACAGGGTGTCATTCCAAAAAATCGAAAAATGCGAGCGTCACGAAATATGAAAGGTTTTGAGCGCTAATAGCTCAGCGATTTTCCGATCGATATTTAATATTCTTACACCAATCAATCGGAAAATCTTCTAAGAATTGACCCAAATGAAGAAAAGTATGGATTCTTGATGTTGAACTATTGAAAAATTGAAAATAATGAACCTATGTTTTACCAGAATTCTCGCTTCGTGATTGGTTAGAAGATTCTTTACGATGATCTAAACCTATACCAATTTTATATATGTGCTTGGGAAGTAAGCCAAAACAAGTGCCAGAGTTCCCTCATTTCAACATAGCATTGGGCGATAGGGTAACTACCCCAGAATTCGCCCCTTTTATCAGGTTTTTATGCTGTAAAATGTATAAATCGCCATATTATTATGAAATCAGCCCTGAACTCAGACAAATATGACTATATATTAATATTCTATCAATTTTGGCTATTCGGAATAGCGAAAATTGAAATTTGATAGCAAAAGACTCAATTTTGAGCAGGAACCTCTAGCACCACATTTCGCCCATAGCGATCCAAAATTCGTCCCCCATGTGACCCAAATTTCGCCCACTTGTTATTTGTTGCAAATTTCCCAAATAAATTCAATTATTTTGTTTGAATTGTTGTTACTATTATTTAACGTTAAGATTATGTCTATTCAGTGCTTAATATGGCAATCAATTTGTATCAGGAATTCGTTAAATGTAAATCTAAATTGAAATAAACTGATCATGATCACCTCCTGATACCTGATTCAGTAAAACTAAAAAGCACAGAGAAGGTGGGTTTTTACTAAATGTTTATTTTCATTGCAGTAAAATAAGGCTTTTGACACTCGTCAAAGATATTTAAAATGAATGGTCCTGTTGGTTCTTTTTCTGGTCATTTGTTGAATTCATTTTCACTATTGATATGTGGGCGAATAAATACAATTCAGTGCATAGGGAATGGTACAATGTTTATTTTAGTAGTTTAAATAACCTTATATAATGATTACTTTTGTCATTGTTTAGTAATTTTTTGGGAAAGAGTATATGTTTACTGTGAACAATAAAAAATTAGATGAACTGGAAAATCTTGATATTCGGCTATATATATTGACTAATCGAAGGTGAGACTCGAGTCCGCAACCTAACTAAGCTTAACTGCTATGTAGTCAATAAAAAGATGAAGATAAAAAATTGTTTAGTAAATTACTGTCTGTAAATGGGTATGCCGGTTTACTGTATTAAATATTCCTGGTAACTGGTAAGCATACTCATCTTACGTACTCAACTAGGATATTTTTTGACATAACTTGGAATTCTTAACTAGCATTTTTGGTTAGACCGGGTTTGTAATGCTAAGATATTAGATATTAGTTTTCATGATATTATCGAAATAATCTATTTTATCACCACGATTATTTGTTTGTTGTCTGCATTGCACTTTAAATACTTTTCAAAGCTTTCGCCATGACAACAATTTTATTGCGCTTATATGCTTTAAAATAGTTGACGGATTTTTCGCGTGGTTTTCATTAGTCAGATTTATTCTCATGACAAGAAAAATTGTGATTTTTGAGAATATTATGCGCGTCTTACTAATTCGTGCAGTTTCAATCTTATTATCAATTTCGATGTCGATTATTGCTAATTCAACATTTCGTTTGGTAGAATCCCCATTAGCCCATGTTTAGCAGGTAATTCTTTTGTTAGATGAATTCAAATGAAGATATGATGTGCTTTCTGCATCAAAATATTATTTATTCGATACTTTTACTCACCATTTTGATAAACATAAATCAGCAAACAAACTGATCGATTGTGACTTGCTTTTGCTTATGTGTGGCATATTTGATTATGTTTGATAGATGAGGGCGAAAACTGGTTCACGCAGTAAGTTCGGTTAAGTATATACTGATTCGACCCGGGCGAATTTTGGAACTCATATGATTTACAATACCCAGTTTTCGCCCAGTGCATTTATGTTCTATTTTCAGCAGAATTGTGATAAATTATTAAAATAAAAGCACAATTATGAAATTTGAATCAGATATAACCAAATTGATGCGAAAAAAGTGCAAGGAGGTACGATTTTCCATTACTTTTCCTCAATTTTATTTTTCGTGCTCGTTCTTGAGAATGGAAAAATCGCGTCTTAAATACAATACCTATTTTCCAAACCACATTATATCATTAAAATACATAAAACAACGCAACGAATTCTATTCAAATATCTGAAAACTGAGTTAAATTGAATATAAATTGAACTAACAACTTATAATTCAACTATATATAGAGTTAAATCACGGGAATACCAATGGGAGGGCGAATTCTGGGGTGGGGGCGAATTGTGGGGTTCTTACCCTACTGTATCTGTATCGAAAAAATCGATACTTTTGAGCCGATACATCGATATTTTGGATCGATACTGAGCGTCCCGATACCGGCCAGTATCGATGCTAAAACGACGATATTTGTATCGATACCTTTATAGTAAATGCTAGACAAACTAAAATACTTTACTTATCCTAATGCGATGTCCATTAGGATTTCACCTGCATAACAATGTTCGGCCAACAAACTCGATCCATGGCTGTCCGCCTCCAATTTCTCGAATGTCCCACACTTTCCAGGACTTGCTCCATATGGTCTAACCGTCAAGCACGCTGCGTACCTCTGCGCCTGGTACCAACCGAATTCGAGGCAAACATCATTTTTACGGGATTGTTTTCTGGCATTCTCACAACATGTCCCGGCCATTGTACTCTTCCAGCCTCAGCAACTTTCTGAATGCTGGGTTGGCCGAAAAGCTGCGCCAGCTTGCGGTTCATGTTTTTCCTCCATAGACCGTACTCACATACACCACCAAAGATGATCCTAAGCACACGACGTCCAAAAGTGATCAGTCTCCGTCGAGCATTGTCCACGTTTCGTGCCCGTAGACTATCGGGCTTATTTGCGCTTTGTACATGGTACATTTGGTACAGGGATGAAGCTTGCCAGATTTTAGGGTCTTGTAGAATCCGTAGTAAGCACGACTTCCGGCGAGAATACCTCTGCGTATTTCTCTGCTGCAGATGTTATCCGACCACCTCGAACTCGTAGAAATTAAAATAAGAGGTGTACCTAATTAATGCGGCAGCTAATTTTTTTTTTCGATAAATAAACTCTGTAAAAATAGATGCATTCCCAGTTCCAGTCTTAAATCAAATTTTAAGTAAAACTTCAATTTCAATTTGAAATCTAATTTAAAGTCGGATTTCTTGGGTGATGTAAAAAAATCAAATTCAATTTCAAATCCTATTTCAAGTTCAAGTATAAGTCCGATTTAACTCCAATTTCTGGCAAAGTTGTAAGTATAATTTCTAGTCAAATTTTACATCCAATTCACTATTAGTTACTAGTAAAATTTTAAGTTCTTTATTATGTCCTATTTCAAGTTCAATTTCATGTCTCATTATAAGTCCTATTTCATGTGTAATTTCAAGTCCAATTTATATATTCTAGTCTGAATTGGTCCAAACTTGAGTTTAACTTCGCGTCCAATTTTAAGTGTGATTTGAAGTCCAAATTCAAGTTCCACTTCAAGTTTAATTTTAAGTTAAATTTAAAGTTTTACTTCCAGCTCAATTTAAAGTAAAGATTCAAGTTGAAATTGATTCAAACTGAAGTCCAATATCATTTGTTCATCAATATCAATTTGAAGTTCAATTTTAAGCATAATGCCATGCTCAATTCTAAGTTAAATTTCAGTTCCCATTTCAAGTTCAATATCAAGCTTAATT
The DNA here is from genome assembly GCF_943734655.1 of Sabethes cyaneus. Classification (NCBI taxonomy): domain Eukaryota; kingdom Metazoa; phylum Arthropoda; class Insecta; order Diptera; family Culicidae; genus Sabethes; species Sabethes cyaneus. The sequence continues at coordinate 122,764,477 of NC_071355.1, read as the reverse complement.
TCAAGTTCAATTTTAAGTAAAATGTAAAATAAATTTCAAATGCAATTAGACAACTCACAAGTTGCTGAGTGAAGCTCTGCTTTCCTCAATGGAGGTAGCTGTCTTGGCACTCGAAGATGGATGTGGTTGGATACGCTAGACCGTCAAGGAAGCCGCAACTGCGTTGTTAAGTGAAGAAACCCTGAGTGCATGAAATAACTTTTGACGGAGATGAACTGGAAGGGGTTGATGAATTCATAAATTAGGGATCTCTGGCAACCGCCGTCAATCATACGAGTAAGCAGATTCAACGACGCATTCTAGCTAAGTCAGGTCTACTTTTCCCTTCGTAAGTCATTTCGATCAAGGAGCATAAACCGTATGCAAAATATAAAAGCATTTGTTAGCGCTTGGCTGAGTGGTCGATTTCTGGTCGGCCCGGCCGGTTTTTCACTTGCAAAGCCGGTGACCGATCAATCTGGCAAAAAGTCGGTTTACCAACTTAAAAAAACGGATTTGTACTTTTTGTCCGATTTTTAAAATTTATTTTTCATTTCCATCATTCCACTAGATTTTCTAATAAATTTTGTAGCAATCCTGAGCAATTCGTTGCAGTTTCCGGTCAAAAGAGTTTAAAACCGCAGGCCTGACCAGTCCGACTCAGCTATTATTTCGTTCCTAACGAGATTTCGTATGAGAACGAAAGAGAATCAACAGTAGTAAAAGCACACGCATATAATTTTCTAAAAAATTAAGCTTAATAATAAACAAAAGTGTGGTTTTCGTTGTACCCTGTCAGTGTATCGATACCGATATCGATACCACCGGTATCGATATTTGCCGCCCGATATTTCAACGGGATCGATACCTTTACAAAAATTGTATCGATATTCGAATATCGATGCTTTTCGTAGTATCGCCCAATGCTATTTCAACAAGATTTCTTAACACCACAGTTCAACCTAGACCATTTTGATGTCCTTGCTTGGGAAGTACACCAGAGAGAGTGACAAAGCCCCCTCGTGCTAACAGATTTCTTACGAACGTGATTAAACCTAGTTCAATTTGATGTCTGTGTTAGGGAAGTGTGCCAGAAAAAATGACGCAAGTTTGTTGTCCCAACAGATTGCAAATTCTTTACTGCGCGACGATTAAACCTTGGCGAACTTGATATCTGTGTTGGAAAAATGTGCTATATCTGTAGTATTCGGTTATAATACGACTCTGTATGAATACGCATGCTTGCCGTTTCATTGGAAGTGTAGTGAAAAGATGTGCTGTTGATAAAATAGGATTGAATTGGTAAAATCCCTTCAACGTGGGAAACCATGGATAATAAAAACAATCTTTAATTTCAGTAAGGTAGCAGGAAAGCAATAGTTTGTGTTTTTGATTTTGTTAAATTGTTTTCAAATGCACAATCTTTTGACAATTGAACGTATGCAATGTTACTACTTTGATAAATGTTACATACAACGCATGTAGCATGTATATATGTTGCATAAAGCATGTATACATGATGAATCGAATGATCACAAGCATGAATATATGCCACTATCACTACAAAGAGACTTACGTAGTCCTGCGTCACCTATATATGCGGTCGTGTCTTGTACACAACCCCTCTGATTTTTTACCATCGTAAACGAATTCTTAATCTGGCTGGTTTAATTCTTTAAACTTGAAAATTAACAAATTAACTTTCACGAGGCGCATCAAATAATACAAAGCAAAATTATATTTTGCACGATAAATTTTGAATGGCATGAAGATTAGCTCGGATTAGGCCCAAAAAACTAAAGTTTTGTTTCGCATTAAGGATATTAATGTAAATAATTTTCGTCTTGGAGATCAGAGAGCAAATTTGCTTCCTGCTAAACATAATTCGCGATTACAAAGTTGCTTATTGGCCTTGCCAGCGTTGAAAGAGATTTCGTAGGCTGCTCGCACTTACAGGAAATCTCGTGCCGAACTGTCAACGCGTGAGTGTTGACAAAAGCAAAAATAGTTCCCTTTCTTTTTTTCACACGCAAACCCCTGAACAATATCAGCAACGCTGGCAAGGCCAATAATTGTTTGGTTTTTGTTCGAGGAAAAAAGAGAAGAAAGTATTTTTGTTTTTGCTTTCACGCAAGTTTTGACAACGTGACATATAGGATTTCGTGTGAGTGTGAACAGACTTAAAATCTCTTTTAGTATCGTAGTCGCAAGCTTTGATAACGCGACATAGGATTTCGTGTGAGTGCGAACAGGCTTAAAATCTCTTTTAGTATCGTAGTCGTGAATACTTGCTTGTATGTAGATAACGCGCATTGGTTTTTGTGCGAGAAAAAAAGAGAAGGAAGTATTTTTGTTTTTGTTTTCACGCAAGTTTTGACAACGCGGCATTGGATTTCGTGGGAGTACGAACAGGCTTAAAATCTCTTTTAATATCGTAGTCGCGAATGAATAGATAATGCGCATTGATGTTTCATAAAACATATGTGTAACAATTGGTTGCATATAGGCGCTGTTTCAATCACATAACAGTTCGATAAAGGTAACTGATGCGAACTTTTACCATACTTGAATGTTTCAATTATAGTTGCGTAACCCGTCATACAACAAATGGTGCTGCTTGGGATGAGATGATCGCCAATCGCTATTTTGTCGAGTGCTGATGTTTTTTGATATGCGACACGACATACTTTACTGATCCTGAAATGTCCCTTTATGGGAACCGGTTCCGGATTTATAAGGTCCCCCCGGATTCGGATGGCGCGCTCCATGGCTCATAACTGTGGCAAAGCATTGGCGGAACTAGCGCTCATTTCTAGGGGGGGCTATAGCCCCCAGCATTTTTTCGACCATTTTATTTCCTTGGCATATTAAAATTAAATGTACATTGATGCATGGGAACTTTAAGTTTTGATGCATATAAAAATTACTCTCAAGTTTTTATTATGTTAAGTTATCTATACTATAGTTTTTTCTTAAATTTAAAAATCCAGCCTAATTTTTCTAGGGGGGGCTAAATGTCTCCTAGGGGGGGCTTAGCCCCCCCTAGCCCCCCCCTAGTTACGCCAATGTGGCAAAGTACCTGATATGTCCACAGACGATGCTTTGTTTACAAAAATCAACAGATTTCAAACAAATTTTAAATATTTGGCAGCTTTATCTAAAAAAGCCATGTCACGGTCCTCCAAGGAACTCCGGAATAATTCCGGGACCATATGACATATAACCATTATTTATAGATATTATGAAAATAGAAAATATTTTCGGCAAAATTCCCAAATTTAGTGAAAAAATATTGAAAGATAAAAAAGTTATGACCATTTTATTGAATTTTGCGGTGCTAAAAATGATGTAGACCTTAGAGGGGTTAACTAGCCATCCTATTGAATGCATAGGATCAATAGGATTGCTGCTGCAAATCTTGTGGGAATGTCTTGATAAAGAAAATAAACCATATTTCGGGATATTCGTAGTCGGTGCGGTTGGCTGCGGATCAGCTGTGTTTATGTTTGCAAGCCCTGCCATTTGACATGTATTACCAATACTAGTGCAACATTCATATAAACGTTTAGGTTTTTAACGAACACATGAGATGTAAAGTACAGTGTATGTCGCTCTAACACAATAACGTTAGCCACTTTCGGTGTCTCCTTAAGTACATTTCATAACTATTTCAATACTTGTTAATTTAAGCAAACAGTATGCGTTTTCGATTGACTCCCTTTTGACAATTCTCGCTGCTCGATTGGCACCCAAGATGGCTGCTTCCGCGTATCTCTCACCTCTGAGTATTTCTACACACTTAGAAAAAAGCACCAAATTCGGTAAAATTTTACCGAAATCTAAACAGCTGAACGTTCGGTAAAATTTTTTATGTTACCAAACGTTACTAAAGATCAGTAAACGTCGATATGCACGATCGAAATTTTTACCGAACGTTCAGCTGTTTAGATTTCGGTAAAATTTACCGAACTGTTTAAGTGTGTAGTAAATATATTTAGCACCCGGGTAAAAGTACGTAAATATGCATAAATATATTTAAAACATTTATTAAATTTGAAGTGATTCGCCCCGTGTATAAATGTATAGTATAAAGGTATAGAAGGTCCTGCAGGCCGAATGTCATATACCATTCGACTCAGCATTTTCTGTGTGTGTATGTGTATGTGTGTGTGTGTGTATGTGTGTGTATGTGTGTGTGTATGTGTGTGTGTGTGTATGTGTGTGTGTGTGTATGTGTGTGTGTATGTGTGTGTGTGTGTATGTGTGTGTGTATGTGTGTGTGTGTATGTGTGTGTGTGTATGTGTGTGTGTATGTGTGTGTGTATGTGTGTGTGTGTGTATGTGTGTGTGTGTGTGTGTGTGTGTGTGTGTGTGTGTGTAACGCTTTCAATCTCACTCACTTTTCTCGGAGATGGCTGGACCGATTTTAATGTTCTTAGTGTCAAATGAAAGGCCTAGGGGAGGGACAAGACACTTCTTAATATTATCATATATTAAATATATTAGGCCCTATTAAAGCCCTATAAATGTATAACTTTATAGGGCTTTAGGTTATATTATGAGTGGGAAAGGTAAGTATATTAAGGTTGAAAAAATATTTCCATAGGGAAAAATAGGGTAAAGAACCGGTTTTAAGCAGTCTAAGCGAGTCACTGATTGTTTTACCTTATTACAAGCGATGGGTTGACTAAGTGGGGGTTATCAGCATACCAATCTTCTTGCTATCTTAAGCTCTTCAAGCTGTTACCATTGGAAGACGCTATTGTTGTGCTAAACTTTTGATTTTCCGCTTTAAAAGTTCGAGCGGTGGAACTAATTTTGATCAGACCGAACATATTTTCACCCTCAAGGTGCTTTGTTAAGCAATCCTGAAATCTGAATTTTTTACGTCCCCATAAAAAATCACTCGAACTATTCCCCCTATTCAGTAAATTCGCGCTCCTATCCGCGACCTACAAACCGGCATCTGATGCGTAATCGGCATAGCGTATCGGCATAGATGCGTAAAATGCCATCTGTCTAAATTGTTTATCGGGACATACACTCATTCGTCGTTTCTTTTATTCTCTAGTGTTCTCATGGGCAACTGCGAGTTTGACGTCTTACTCGCTGTTCATAAGGATGGTGGGAGAACAAAAGAGGTAAACATAGCAGTACGCACGGTCCGACTCAGAACAGTGTTGTCAAAGCAAATAACATTGAAACACATCGTTGCTTTATTAAATCACTGAGAAAATCTTCGAAAATGATTGAAAAAGCTGTCTTTTCTGTTGTTTTTAATAAAGAAAAATTAATTATGAACATACATTTCTCTTGAAAGTATTGAACCACGTTTTCACCATTGGAGGCTTCAGTTAATTTCAAACCTATAATTCTTATTTCCAGAACCGAAACAGTGTCTTGGCAACACGATAGTTTATCAGTTTTGCTGCAGCTGCTGCTACTGGTAAACAGGTTCCGTCAATTCAGAATTTGTTTTCAGTTTTGTTATAAAATAATAAAACTTTCGGCTAGTGACAAAGCCTTAGATAATAGAAAAAATCAGTGGGGTTGTGTACAAGACACGACCGCATATATAGGTGACGCAGGACTACGTAAGTCTCTTTGTAGTGATAGTAGCATGTATTCATGCTTGTAATCATTCGATTCTTCATGTATACATGCTATACATATATACATGCTACATGCGTTGTATGTAACATTTATCAAAGTAGTAACATTGCATACGTTCAATTCACAAAAGATTGTGCATTTGAAAACAATTTAACAAAATCAAGAACACAAACTATTGCTTTTCTGCTACCTTACTGAAATTAAAGATTGTTTTTATTACCCATGGTTCCCCACGTTGAAGAGATTTTACCAATTCAATCCTATTTTATCAACAGTACATCTTTTCAATACACTTCTAATGAAACGGTAAGCATGCGTATTCACGGGAAACTAGCAGTCATTGACTTTTCGTCGGAAAGCCCAATTTCGGAAGCAGCTTTTCGGCCCAAAAGCGGGATTGTGTTTATAAAAATGTATATACTGCATTCTTGCCAATCTGAACACAGCGAATATATTTTCATAAACCGAATTTTGGTTTCAAACAAAAAAACTGCTTTTGAAATTGGCAGAATCGATGATGACTAATTTCACAGTCGTATTATAACCGAACACTACAACTGTAGCACATTTTTCCAACACAGATATCAAATTCGCCGAGGTTTAATCGTCTCGCAGTAAAGAATTTGCGATCTATTGGGACAACGAACTTGTGTCATTTATTCTAGCACACTTCCCTAACACAGACATCAAATTAGACTAGGTTTAATCGCGTTCGTAAGAAATCTGTTGGCACGGGGGGGCTTTGTCACTCTTTCTGGCGTACTTCCCAAGCAAGGACATCAAAATGATCTAGGTTTAACCGCGGTGTTAAGAAATCTGGTTGAAATGAGGAAACTTGGTCACTTGTTTTGGCTTACTTCCCAAGCACAGATATCAAATTGGTATAGGTTTAGATCATCGCAAAGAATCTTCCAACCAATCACGAAGCGAGAATTCTGGTAAAACATAGGTTCATTATTTTCAATTTGTCAATAGTTCAACATCAAGAATCCATACTTTTCTTCATTTGGGTCAATTCTTAGAAGATTTTCCGATCGATTGGTGTAAGAATATTGAAAATCGATAGGAAAACCGCTGAGCTATTAGCGCTCAAAACCTTTCATTTTTCGTGACGCTCGCATTTTTCGATTTTTTGGAATGACACCATATCTCAAAACTTGCCGTAAGACGTAGTCCTACGTCAAAAGAGAGTGATTAATATGGTATGTGCCAATTGAGTGCTTGACTTTTAGAGTGGTTGTAATCAGTGCTGAAAAATGTGATGGATTCGTTAGTAGCGAGGTGGCGTTGCCTTCAGTAGCTGAAAAATGTACGGTTTTTGGACGATTTTTAATTCATCAAATTTCTTGTCGGAAACCCAGTAAATTGTGTTTGTGTGAATCAAATGTATGGTTAAGTGATTTGTGAAGATGATCCTATCAAAAGATTTTGAAAATATGAATAAAAAAGTGCATTTTAGGCTCATTTATTTTCAACTGATTAAAATAGGTGACACTGTTTAACTCGTTCCTTACCCTAATATATTTTCAACAGTGTTCTGCCCCTCTGGCCTAGGTGTCCCATAGGTTGCTATTGAATTTCATACTGATCGGAAATACGAAAAATATGGGACTTCATTATCTCATAGGTCCCTTAACCGATTTGAACAAAATTAATTGCATATGAAGGAGGAGCCCTCACAAACCCTTAACTTCCAAATTTCATGACGATTGGACTTGTAGTTTGAAAGTTACATAAAGAAATGTGAAAAAATAGTATTTAAAACGTATTTTTGTAACACATAAGCATTGATTCAATGAAAACCCCGAATTAATCCACCTAGCGGCGTGACCTAGCCTTTCTACTGCAACAATAATTATTTTTTCTTTTCTCTGAACATCTATAATTAATCTTAAATACCTTTGGACACTTGACTTTTTGTTTTTATTGTAAAAACAAGAAGTAAAGTGTGCAAAGGTATTTAAGATTTATTCTAGTTCTTACGTTAGCACGACTTACTTATCTTACTTTAACTAGCTTGTGACCTTCAAAAGGGCCATTGGTGACACAAAACAGACATGTCTGGCAACAGGCACGTAAGTTAGCGGCGTCGATTCACTATCGTTTGCTCCGAGAAGAGTTTACTAGATTACTTTCACAACTTACCGCTTGTTACAAAATTTCTGTTTTATTTGTATGAGAGTCCTTATCCTCCTATACCACAGGGGGTGAGGGGTCTCAAACCATCATAAAATAAATTTATACTTCCACATGCCTCCAAACCCCACATGCCAAATTTGGTTCCATTTGCTTGATTTGTTCGTGAGTTATGAGGAAATTTGTGTTTCATTTGTATAGGAACCCCCCATGGTAAAAGACAAGGGTTTCAGTTGTGACCATATTTTGCCACGGTCACAATAAAATCCTTTGGTCACTGGGCCAGCTTGATTATTACCCTTATTTATATTGTTATTTTTTGTAAATATTGTAAGTAAATGTCTGAATGTAAAATAAATGTCAGTTCTCTGTGCTTGCATGTTTGAGAGACGTTTATTTTATGTCTAATAGCCCAAGTTGGTGTCCTCGAATATTATTTATTAAAAATTGTTTTCCCTGTTATTTATTTAAATTATTTTCCTTTTTTTTGTTATTTATTTGTTGCATGCTATATTTTTTGGTTAGTTTAGTTTTGCTTGATATTATTTAGGATTCAATTTTATGGTTAGGGATAGATTAAATAAATATTTTGCATGCAACGTTACTTTAAAATTATCATACAGTTAAAGTTTGATCGGGACACCAACATAAAACGATAAAAATTGTCATAGCATAAGTACACAACGAGCTGAAGGGAAAACAACGGGAGAACGGGATGCGAAGGAGATGGTCTAATATGGAAAGCGGACAGATGAGGAATAAAAGGGCTCGCTTAAACGAGCGCGAGAGATAATTATGGAATTGAAGTTTCAACCCGGAGGTGACTCGTGTGCGCGGCCAAAGGGCCTATCGAAAATTGTGACTTGTAACTGCTGCAGACTAGTGAAGTACGCCTTCTTTGCCCGTAAAGTGTAGGCATAGCCAAATCAAGTGGTTTCGTTTGTGCGCCGTACCTCCGGGTGAAACGTTGGCCGTTCGTCCTAAGGCCAAGTGTGTAACAACTCGGCCGCCGTTGCCGTTAGTGTTGTAGTTGAAACTACAAATTTTGTAGACACCCTCCACTAAAGTGACTGACTACTAAGCCGTTCGTCATCAGGCTTTATGTGCACAGACTGACTACTGAGCCGTTCGTGATTAAGCTATCGTGCATAGTGCAAAGAGTGGGCGTTCGTCATTAGGCCCTGTTATAGCTAAATCCGCCGTACGTTGTAGCAGGAGCTACTAGTGTTGTTAACACTCTGTTCTCAAAGCGGGACGCCGCTGCGTCCTTTTTCATACCGACGAAGTTTGTGCAGCCCCTGGATCGTCCCTCGCATCGCCCGTCATCACCAAATTCGACCAACGAGCAGCAGCAGCAACCATTGCGGCACGCGGGGTGCCAGAACGAAGATTTTCGTCGAATTGCGCAAGTTAAGTGAAACAAAAACCTACTAACACTTTTGTTAAAAAAAAATATATGTATGGTCTGTAATTGTTCAAGCCGTAAATTCATTTAATATTGCACTTCCTTTGTCTATTTCTAAAGTTTGCTTGTTGTAAGAATTTTGCTCAGTGACCATTGGCGTGGGTTGTAAGTCCGCCATATTAGAATTTTCAGCAGGAGACCAACCGAGACGACCCAAGCCGGTAAGAACAAAGGCTATTGTGATATAGAATTTATTTATTGTACAAAAGAATTGTAACACAGTACACGATAGAAAAAATTCCTGCCTTCTAAAACCTCCGCATACCAAGTTTGGTTTCATTCGCTTAATGAATTCTAGAGTTATGAGGAAATTTGTATGGGAGCCCCCCCCCCCCTCTTAGAAGGGAAAGGGGTCTCAGTACACAAAAGAAAAAAATCTTGCCTCCAAAAACCCCCACAAGCTAAATTTGGTTCCATTTGCCTGATTAGTTCTAGAGTCATGAGGAAATTTGTGTTTCAATTGTATCTCCCTTGTGTCTGTTTTCGAACACTGAGGAAGCCTACAAGTCGTAGGCGAAATACGTATCTGTCATTGAATAAAATACACATAGTAGAATTAAATTGGATAAGTTTTCTTATTTTTTATTTTTAGGTTTCGTATTCTACTAAGACGCTCCAAAAACTTCAGTCATTTTATCTATCCAATCTATACCTATAAAGAAGGATTTCTGTCTGTCTGTTTTGTGTTCCTTATAGAATCAAAAACTACTGAACCAATCGGCGTGAAAATTTGCATGTAGAGGTTTTTAGGGCCAGGAAAGGTTTTAGTGATGGTTAGAGACCCCTCCCCCCACTAAGAGGGGGGGCTCCCATACAAATGAAACACAAATTTCTGCATAATTCGAGAACTAATTAAGCAAATAGAACCAAATTTGACATGTGGGTGTTTTCGGTGACAAGAATTTATTCTAGGGTAATTTGAGACCCCTCCCCTCTTTATAAGGGGAATTATAACTCCTCTCCCCTTTAAGAGGGGGGGTTTCCATACCAATTTCCTCATAACTCGAGAACTAATCAAGCAAATGGAACCAAATTTGGCATGTGAAAGTTTTCGAGGGCAAGAAAATTTTCTATGTTGAATTAGGACCCCTCCTCACTTTAAGAGGGGGGGCTCCTGTACAAATGAAATACCAATTTTCTCATAACTCGAGAACTAATCAAGCAAATGGAACCAAATTTGGCATGTGTGTGTTTTTGAAGACAAAATTTTTTTCTATGATGAATTGGGACCCCTCCCCACTTTAAGAGGGGGGGGGCTCCTATACAAACGAAATACAAATTTCATTATGACTCGAGAGCTAATCCAGCAAATGGAACCAAATTTGGCATGTAGGTGTTTTTGGAGGCAAGAATGTTTTCTATGATGAATAAGAACCTCTCCCCACTTTAGGAGGGGGGGCTCCTATACAAATGAAATACAAATTTCCTCATAACTCGAGAACTAATCAAGCAAATAGAACCAAATTTGGCATGTGGGTGTTTTCGGTGACAAGAATTTATTCTATGGTAAATTGAGACCCCTCCCTCTTTATAAGAGGAATTGTAACTCCTCTCTCCTTTAAGAGGGGGGGCTGCCATACAAATTTCCTCATAACTCGAGAACTAATCAAGCAAATGGAACCAACTTTGGCATGTGAAGGTTTTCGAGGGCAAGAAAATTTTCTACGGTGAATTAGGACCCCTCCCCACTCTAAGAGGGGGGGCTCCTGTACAAATGAAATACAAATTTCCTCCTAACTCGAGAACTAATCAAGCAAATAGAACAACATTTGGCATGTGGGTGTTTTTGGAGGCAACCATTTTTCCCATGATGAATTAGGACTTCTTACCTTTTTAGGAGGGGGGGGGGGCTCCCATTCAAACGAAACACAAATTTGCTCATAACTTTAGAACTAATCAAGTAAATGGAACCAAATTTGGCATGTGAGAGTTTTAGATGGCAGAATTTTTTTTCTGTGGTGTATTACGACCCCTTTCCCTTTTAAGAGGGTGGGCTTCCATACAAATGAAATACAAATTTCCTTATAATTTGAGTACTAATCAAGCAAATGGAACCAAATTTAGCATGTAGGAGATTTTTGAGTCTTGAATTTATTTTATGATAGTTAGAGACCTCTCACCCCTGTGGTAGGGGGATATGGACTCTCATACAAATAAAACAGAAATTTTGGCGAAACTCAAAAACTAATCCAACTCGAGAAATTCGAGACTCTTCCATAAAACATTAATCAATAACAAGACCACAAAAACTATCTATAGTAACACTAGATCATTCAGGACGAGCCGGTCGCGAGTGTTGCCGGTGACCCGCCGTCGGAAGCGCCGCCCACTGGGGGACTTGCAAAACTCGAGAAGTGATAAAGATCATCCGAGATTCATGATTTATGTACAACACAGGTTAATTTGTGGCAATACGAAGTTTGTCGGGTCAGCTAGTGACATATAAATTATTCCGTTTCGTTCAGTTTAGTAGTTATTAGCATTTGAAATCTTTCATTCAAACGTTACACTTCTATTTTCGTTTTCATAAAGTGCTACCCAGTCCCAGTATAGTAAACAAAGACGTAGTCCTACATCAACACTCTGACTCTTTTTAGCTCCCACTCATCCGCCACCCTGGAGTACGCCCCCAAAGGCGCAGGGACAACTTTTCCTTTGACGCCATTTTGATCAAATAAGTAGTTTTCAAGATATGATGTTTAAAAATAAGTAATCTCATTTCTAAATACGCCCTTTTGAAAAGTTACTTTTGAAAAAATCAGAGGGGTTGTGTACAAGACACGACCGCATATATAGGTGACGCAGGACTACATAAGTCTCTTTGTAGTGATAGTAGCATGTATTCATGCTTGTAATCATTCGATTCTTCATATATACGTGCTATATGCAACATATATACATGCTACATGCGTTGTATGTAACATTTATCAAAGTAGTAACATATTGCATACGTTCAATTCTCAAAAGATTGTGCATTTGAAAACAATTTAACAAAATCAAGAACACAAACTATTGCTTTCCTGCTACCTTACTGAAATTAAAGATTGTTTTTATTACCCATGGTTCCCCACGTTGAAGGGATTTCACCAATTCAATCCAATTTTATCAACAGCACATCTTTTCACTACACTTCTAATGAAACGGCAAGCATGCGTATTCATACAGAGTCGTATTATAACCGAACACTACATTTGTAGCACATTTTTCCAACACAGATATCAAATTCGCCGAGGTTTAATCGTCTCGCAGTTAAGAATTTGCGATCTGTTGGGGCAATGGACTTCTGTCATTTTTTCTGGTACACTTCCCCAACACAGACATCAAATTGGACTAGGTTTAATCGCGTTCGTAAGAAATCTGTTGGCACGAGGGGGCTTTGTCACTATCTCTGGCGTACTTCCCAAGCAAGGACATCAATAGGTTTAATCGCGGTGTTAAGAAATCTTGTTGAAATTAGGAAACTTTGTCACTTGTTTTGGCTTACTTCCCAAGCACAGATATCAAATTGGTATAGGTTTAGACATCGTAAAGAATCTTCCAACCAATCACGAAGCGAGAATTCTGGTAAAACATAGATTCATTATTTTCAATTTTTCAATAGTTCAACGTCAAGAATCCATACTTTTCTTCATTTGGGTCAATTCTTAGAAGATTTTCCGATCGATTGGTGTAAGTATATTGAAAATCGATCGGAAAACAGCTGAGATATTGGCGCTGAAAACCTTTCATTTTTCGTGACGTTCGCATTTTTCGATTTTTTGGAATGACACCCTATCTCAAAACTTGCCGTAAGACGTAGTCCTACGTCAAAAATCAAGTTTAGTGCAAAAATGAGTCCTTGGTGGTACCTAACACATCAGGAAAATTGCATTCCAATCAAAAATGGCCTTTTTTCAGCGAGTTGAGCTGGATTTGCTCTATAGTTATAGTATCGTGAACGTATCATATTCTGCGCAGTTAAGACATTTTTATGATTCCTCCGCTATTCTAAGTATTCTAGATTTAAATTAATAACGTGGATAGCAGGAACGTGTAGTGCTACGGTCTATAATATCTGGTAAAAAATATATAAGTCGACCAAGAATTGAGTATATTTTTCGTTTTGTAAACTTATCCACGGTGCCTAATTCTGCGCACTTTCTTGCCCATGTTCCTAATTCTGCGCATGTTTGCTCCTAATTCTGCGCACCCAAAAAGTGAAAATAAATACTCCTGCCATGCTGTTTATGTCATTATACGCTGAAAACACACCAAAAAATCCGGCATTAGCCATTACCATAATTAAATCCATGGTCCGGCTTCCTTGTGCTGTCTGGGTGGCAAAGGAAAATTGTGATTATTTTGATTGCTTCATTTTAAATATTTTATTCCCGATAACGTGAAGGGCGAATTGACTCGGGTTTTCTGCATACTGAACATTACACATTAGACTAATACTAAAAATTGTGTTTTCATATAGAAACCACTTGCCCATGGCAGCCCCATGAGGTTGGACAATAAAAACTAGAAAACATGGTTTCATGAATTGGCACTCGTAGGTTCGGACCCCGAGACACAGCACAGGATTCCAATCAATGCAAGTTAAAGATTCTACTTGAATTTTCATGCCTCTGTACCTCAGCCATTTGGGTGAGGTTGCGTATTTTTTCGCGATTCCTTCGTAGGATACATTACTGCGCAGAATTTGGAACATGAATAAAAAATCTGTGCCTAAATCTGCGCACTATTGCATCGCCTTTTTCTAAGGAAAGCAATGCATATAGTCACTCTTTTTGTTTAAAACATGACTAAAACTAACTATTCTTTCTAATTATGCTGGGTAATTGCAAAGACTTTTGATTAGAAATTTGTTAATTTGCTAGAAGTATAATCTTAGCGTTGGTGCTAACAACGATGTTTTCTGCGATATAAAATATTTTCAGTTTCACGTTAAATTATTTCGCTCTCAAATATTATGGTCCGTTTGTGAATAATGGCGTAATATTCAACACACATTTATAAAAAAATAACGCAATGGTCATAGTTATACACAATGTTAAAAAATACTTATATAAAGAAAAATGCGCAGAATTAGGAGCGGTCACGGTACTCTTTGATTTTAGCAAAGCTTTTGACTCAATCAACCATGCCTTGTATGAAGCTAAAGTGTTCATTCGCACTTCAGAAATGTGTTTCAAACTATTACTCATTCTCTCAATAGAATAGACCAAACACTCTTTTGTTAACCACTTGTGTAAATGATATTGGCAGGCCTTTCGTCACCGTAGTATATGTTTGTGGAACCCAATATGATATATACAGGTGTGGCAATGTTGGTTGGGTGGTGTTAGTGCAATGAAGAAATTTCATCATGGTGTGAGTGAAATCGGAAATCAACCAATCACGATGAAGCGTGACGTCAAACTCTAAAAACAAACCCCAGTGTCCGACGCGGTTTGTTTTTGTAGTTTGACGTCGTTTTCTGATTTTTCGCTACTAATACCATCAAATGTCTTCATCTGCCACACCTTTTTAAACCTCATTGTGTGGAGCCGGCTGCCGAGCGTGTGGTAAAGTGCTAGAAGTTAAAGCAGTCTTTAACAAATCTTGTAAAACATGCTTCTGAACAGCAAACTAATTAGCAGAAATCATATTGTACGCAACCAGTCTTGGCATATCACTGAGGTGCAACACCAATATGTGAGTGTATTTCTTACAATGCGGAGATCGATACAGTCGCACCAGCGCGCAAAAAACGAACGCTTGCTTAAAGGGATTAGCAAACAAAGTGTATAGCTGTGTATGCGTGAAACAACAGCGGTGAAATTTAGAATCACACACCCAACAAATACGCCACTCAAGAGCCCGTATGTTCTCTCACCACAAATCGCACTGACGTGCACTACTCTGCAGAGCATTCACTGGCGCTTCGTTTTCGATGCAGCAGAGCATTCACATTCTGTCTCTGCAGAAAAAAACTCAGGTTGTCTGTATGGTGTGCGGTCAATTTGACCGCAAAATTCAAATTGCCATATCTCAGTCAAAACTTGGAAAGGTATTTTAATAGACTGTTTGCATATTTTTTGTACCCAGGTGCCACGACCGCGATAACGATTTCTTTATCAACAATCAATTAAGGACGATAAAAAACTTGCAACCCGTTAGTATTTTGCCAGATTTTTTTTTCTAATTCAAGGTGTGAATCAAATTGTATCGCCGATAGAAGCATGACGTTATGGTGATTTTTGTAAGTTTAAAGTTTTCTCGCGCGCCTATAAAATACAGTGGAATTTCGATTTTGGCACGGATCGATTTTGGCAACAAAAGTATTCGTTTTTGGCAACACGACGTATTTCGCTCCTAAAGATATGCTTAAATATCAATCAATTTCCGCATGCATGTTCAAAATGACCAAAAATGATGACATCAGTAAGTGCATGAAAAACCAATTGTAGTTGTGCACTCTTAAATGATTCTACCTGTAAATTGGTCGGATTTAGTTAAAGCTAGGTTGAAACTACACAAAATGCCCTTAAAGTGTACAAACTCAGATTTTGAGTAGTTTTTTAACCAAAAAATTGGTAGTAGGAACTTACAAGTGCGTTATTTGTCATAGAGAATAATTCAATTATCGGTAGCAAGTAGCCAAAATTGGTTGAAATTTTTACCCAAAGTTTGAGTTTGTACACTTTAAGGGCATTTTGAGTAGTTTCAACCTAGCTTTAACTAAATCTGACCTATTTACAGGTAGAATCATTTAAGAGTGTGGAATGTTTTGAAAGGTAATATTCTTATGGACGTAGCACTACGCCTTACCGCAGGGTGTTAAAAACTTGCTTGCGTCGGCTTGATAGCTTTCGTCGAATTTTTTGAGTATAAAATGGTTGCAATCGTAAAAAATCATTTATTAACTATTTTTGACCCACTTTTATTAAATTTTTCAATGGGCTTGCACTTCCAAAAAGATGCTGAAATATTTATCAGTTTTCGCATACATGTTCGAAATGACGAAAAAATGATGCCCTCAGTATATTCTTGAAAACAGTTCGTGGTTATAGAGTTATTCAAATAATATTTTTATTGCCGTAGGACTACGTCTTACTCGAATAGCTCTCGAATAGTTACAATCGTAGAAAAATCGTTGATTATTCATATTTAGTCAATTTCTAACGCATTTATATGTTAGACTTTGGCATAGGCATAGGTGACACGCATTTGTTGTCAAATTCTAAATCCCACTGTATTGCCGTACAAAGTTATTGAATATGTACGGAGCCCACCAAAAGGCGGTGGTGAGCACCAGATAGAGAGTTAGAGAAACACGAAGGCTCTAATTTAATCCATCTATTGTAAGAAACTTTATTACGCCACAAATTTCATTAATAAAAAAGTAGGGGAAAATAGTCAACAGTGAGACAGCTAGAACAGTGAATCAATGGAAATAGTCTGTCCATCCAAGATCCAATCAAGATCTAAAATATTTTCCTGGAACGTGAAATTTCTGAATCTTCATCGCATAATGTATTTTAAGAAAAAATGGTTAATTTTTTAATATATATTTCATCTAAAATCATTTTTGGGAGGAAAAGTGAAATTTTTTGCAATCATTTCTTGGTGATTTTCAATATCAAATCGCATATTTAATTTTAATTAAAATTTACTACATGGCATCACATATTAGGGGGATTAGGGGCATAATGAGCACACGGGGCGAAATGGGCACCCCTCTTTTCTACGAAAGTACGCATTTTGTAACATCATATGGCATGCGAAACACTGCTGTAGGTACAACAGCATCAATTTATCAAAAAATGAGTGATCTCTACTTTTAAAACACGGAGTTATATTAAAAAACTTAACTAGGTTCTCAGACGCCGAAAAAATTATAATTTTAGTGCACTACCAAATAAGCTTTTACGATCATTTGAATATCTTAATCTATCAAGTGCACACTGCAACATGATGTATACATTGTATCTCAAATTTCACCTTCATTGAAGTTTTGATTTTACACTATAATCAGAGTAAAAAATGAAATGAAATGAGCACTAAGTCGCATTAACTAACCTGCAGGTTTCTTTGTTTATCGCATCAATGCTTGTTTACAGTGATGGTATGAATATGCCAAGAGAATCCGGAAGATATATTTGGTCAAAAAAATTAGAGGGGTTGTGTACAAGACACGACCGCATATATAGGTGACGCAGGACTACGTAAGTCTCTTTGTAGTGATAGTAGCATGTATTCATGCTTGTAATCATTCGATTCTTCATGTAAACTTGCTATACGCAACATATATACATGCTACATGCGTTGTATGTAACATTTATCAAAGTAGTAACATTGCATATCAATTGTTCAATTCTCAAAATATTGTGCATTTGAAAACAATTTAACAAAATCAATAACACAAACTAATGCTTTCCTGCTACCTTACTGAAATTAAAGATTGTTTTTATTACCCATGGTTCCCCACGTTGAAGGGATTTTACCAATTCAATCCTATTTTATCAACAGCACATCTTTTCACTACACTTCTAATGAAACGGCATCGGCAAGCATTCATACAGAGTCGTATTATAACCGAACGCTACAGCGGTAGCACATTTTCCAACACAGATATCAAGTTCGCCGAGGTTTAATCGTCTCGCAGTAAAGAATTTGCGATCTGTTGGGACAACAAACCTGTGTCATTTTTTCTGGCACACTTCCCTAACACAGACATCAAATTGGACTAGGTTTATTCGCGTTCGTAAAAAATCTGTTGGCACGAGGGGGCTTTGTCACTCTTTCTGGCGTACTTCCCAAGCAAGGACATCAAAATGGTCTAGGTTTAACCGCGCTGTTAAGAAATCTTGTTGAAATGAGGAAACTTGGTCACTTGTTTTGGCTTACTTCCCAAGCACAGATATCAAATTGGTATAGGTTTAGATCATCGCAAAGAATCTTCCAACCAACCACGAAGCGAGAATTCTGGTAAAACATAGGTTCATTATTTTCAATTTTTCAATAGTTCAACATCAAGAATCCACACTTTTCTTCATTAGGGTCAATTCTTAAAAGATTTTCCGATCGATTGGTGTAAGAATATTGAAAATCGATACGAAAACCGCTGAGCTATTAGCGCTCAAAACCTTTCATTTTTCTTGACGCTCGCATTTTTCGATTTTTTGGAATGACACCCTATCTCAAAACTTGCCGTAAGACGTAGTCCTACGTCAAAAGGCCTTGCAAGCGGCCTTGACCACTATAAGGTGAGACGCAATATCCACAAAACAAGTCGCCAAGTACCACGGCATTTTGCGGCAGACGTTAGCTCGGTATGTGGGGCCATACAAAAGGGCAATCTCGGGGCAGGAGGTGGACCAAATTGATTCCTTCAAAACTGTTTTCATTCCCGCTGCAGAACAAGAGCTGGTGGTCCATATTTTGTATATGGTGATTCGATGCTACGGTATTACTACCCGGCAGAGGGAAACGGAAAAGCCTATGTCTTCAACACTAAAACATAGCTAGCTTAAGCGTCATCCGAAGCATTTCTTGTGTGCTCCAGAGGCAACCTCCGCGGCTCAATTGGCTTTAAGCGGCTGGCGGTCAATAGTTCTTTCGACGTTTTTACATAAAACGCGTTTGTGTATGTATGGGTGTGTATGTGTATGTGTATATGTGTATGTATGTGTGTATGTATGTGTATATGCATGTGTGTGAGTGTGTGTGTGTATGTGTGTGTGGTTGTTGTACTTACATAAACCCTTCAAGCATGTGTTTATAAGGGTGCTCATTATGCCCCAGGGGGTGCTCATTGTGCCCCACACACTGACCGATTTTTAGTTTTTGAAGCATGAATTTAAATTGCAATTTTCGTCATCATGCCAATTATTTTTCAATTTGTTAACAGTATGCCTTTGATTATCGATAGTGAATGTATGTTTTGCAATGACGACACTTTAAAAATTCAGTCATTTTGGGTGCTTAAATCAGCCAACAAGTTAGGGTGCTCATTATGCCCCTAATACCCCTAATGAGAAATAATAATGCAAAACAGGCATGGTTCGATCACTTTAACTAAATTTTGATTAATTTGACAGTGCCGTTTCAGCCGAGCAAAATTTGACAAAGTTGTATATGGGACATTTGTAAAACTAGTTATCATCTACAATTTTGCTGAATAAAGTTTTGCTGTATCTTTTGTATTTACGGTGCTACTATGCTAGTACTTCATTAGTGACTAAATGAACGTTGACTTAGTTATAAATAATTTAGCTTATAATCAAAACCACTGACACTTTTTTTCATACAAGGTTAGGTTATATCTTTCAAATGGATTGGAGAGCTCGTTAACAGCTATCATCAATTTTTAATTTTTTGGGAAAAAAGTGTCTCACTGTATATGAAACTATACCTTTATACTTACTTACTTATGTGTCCATGTCCGCCGGTCCGGCAGAACAAAGGGATGAAATCAGAGATCTCCACTGCTGACGGTTACCCGCCATGGCTTTTACCTGTCGCCAGGACAGGTTCTCGTCTACAGCCCGGATGTCGTTGGCTAAGCTCCGTCTCCATGAGCCTCTGGGTCTGCCTCTTCTACACTGTCCTTGTGGATTCCAGTCGAGTGCTGCTCTGCAAACCTCGTTCGCTCTTTTCCTCAAGGTGTGTCCGATCCACTTCCACCTACGCTCACGAATTTCTGTGGCTATCGGCCGTTGATGACACCGACGATGGAGTTCCTCATTGGATATCCAATTATCAGGCCACCAGGCACGAATAATATATCGCAGGCACCGGTTAATGAATACCTGCAGTTTTTGCGTTGTCTCCACTGAGACGCACCACGTTTCGCAGGCATACAGCAGTACGGATTTAACGTTTGAATTAAAGATTCGGGTTTTCGTACGTAGAGTGATCTGGTTTGAGCGCCAAATGTTTCGCAGACCTGCAAAGGCACCCCTGGCCTTCCTGACCCGTGTGGCTATATCAGTCTTGGTACCACCATCGGGCGTTGTTTGGCTACCAAGATATTGAAAGACGGCTACCTGCTCAACTTGTTGTCCCGCTACTGTAAAGTTGGTGGAGTTGTCAGTGTTCACTACCATAGACTTAGTTTTCGCTACATTGACTGTGAGACCTGCTGCTTGTGAGCTCTCGGAGAGGTCGTCTAACTTGCTCAGCATATCGTTTCGGCGTTGTGCGAGCAAGACAATGTCGTCGGCTAGGTCGAGGTCATTTAGCTGCTCCATCGTTAGAGGATTCCAAGGCAATCCTCGATTTGGTCTACTGTCAATTGCTCCAACTAATATCTCATCCATAACGATGAGAAACAGAAGCGGTGATAAAATGCAGCCCTGTCTCACGCCAGCAGTAACCCTTATGGGGTCGGACAAGACGCCGTCGTGCAAAACCTTGCACGAGAACGCCTCGCACTGAGCCTCGATGAGATGGACTAGCTTATCTGGAACTCCTCTACGCCTATACCTTTATACCTGTATTATAATTGTTTACAGCTTGCAGGCCCGAAGTGTAAATTGTTAATAAAATTGTTGTATTTCAAACTGATTTTCAGAAAGAAATTCTAAGAAAATATGCGTAATACCTGCAAACCACTGACTTTTCTGATACCATTAGTGAAGACCCTGAATCGGAAATCAAATTTATGTGACTAGTAAAATTGATTGGTATTGCGTTCACATAGAAAAATTCTATTGAACTATTATTTTATTTTTATCAAAATCAATACAGTAGAGATTTGTATAACGCGGATTTGTAGAACGCGGATTTCTATAGCGCGGGTACCATGATATTTCTATAACGCGGTTTTCCGCGTATAACAAACACGTAGCATATGGATATTGAGTTAATTGGGGCTAAACTCGAGTTTTGAGCGATTTTGAACAGATACGACCGTGGTGTCTTTTAAGAAGTTGTAGGACACATAACAGTTAACTCTCTGATATACGAATATACGGAAACCAAAAAGTTACGGGTTGACCTGCTGGAGGTTCCGGAATATCCGTCGAAATTTTCGTATTGTAAAGTTGGTTAAAATTGGTGAATAACGAATTAAAAAAAAAGTAATAAATAAACGACCTTAGAAAGCCATAAGGTGGTCCTCCGAAAAATTCAGAACATATCGTGAATATTTTGAGTGTAATTTGACTACACTAGAAGTATATTTCGACTATTTGTGATTCAATTTGGCCATTGGATGGTTTACCGGGAGAAAATTCAAAGCTTACCTGAAATTGGTCACTGGAAATGCAAATGTTTTTAATTTGTAACAGATCAAAATGAAACGGAATATCAGCAATCCTCAACTAAATAGGCCGCTCACGACCCGACATGGCCGCCAAAACGTTCACTGGAAAATTAGGATTTGTCGTCAAAGTGAACAATAAGTGAAAATTCATGTTGAAGTCCGCGTTACAATTTGATAAAGGTTTGATATAAACCATTTCGGATTTAGAAACAGAAATGATGCGAATACTGCAAATGTTCGCTGACAAATAAACGAGGTTATTCCGCAAGTTTGTTGAAATTACCAATTTTGCTAGTGTAATTTGATAGATGTGGTATAGTAAACTGAACTACCGGTAACATTTACTATACTTGCAAATCTAATGGCAAATATATCAACTTTTGTATAAGCTCTTCACCAGGTATTGTGCTCTTCTGGGAAAATTTTAACATAAATCTAACCATCGTAGTTAGCCATGGCCATTCCGAAATCCGCGTTGACGGTATTTAATATTTTTATGGGTTTTGCCTGAGAAAAAGTGAGAGAGAAGTGCTATTGCTTTTGTTTTCATCTTTTCCTGGACAATTCAGAATGGGGCTTCTTGTAAGAGCGTACAGGCTACGAAAACTTTGTTGCTTTCCTCAACGCGATAAGCAGTTCGATGCCCTTGATCATCAAATTTAATCATTTAATATCGGATCTTTTGATGCATTTCATAATGGCCAGGTTGAGTCATAAACCGCTGAATTTATATTCCTATTTCACATTGTTCAATGGTTTCAATGGTCATTGTTCATTGTTCGAGGTTGAATGACCATAATTGTGAACCTAAAGAACAATTATCGCTCGTTGACCACTTTTACGGATGTTCCGTATTTGTCGGAGAATCGTATGTTGGCTTCTCAATAGCACGGATTGTTTACTTTACTTATTTTACGCCAAATAATAAGCCATATGGACTTTAAAAAGGATTTGGAAGCTATGAGAAGACTTCACAGAAATGAAAATTTACCGGATGTTCCGGAAGCTCTGGAAGACCAAGAGGCGATTTTTTCTGTCTCACCAAGCATCTGTAAGATTTAAAAATATGTACTTGACAACTTTCCCAAAGGAACCATGGTCGAGTTGATTCAAAATTTCGTAAAATTCAGGTATAGCCCCAATTAACTCAATTTCCATATGCTACGTGTACTTGTATAACGCGCTTCTTATAACGCGGTCCCAATTACCCGCGTTATACAAATATCGACTGTATATACAAATAATACAAAAAATTTTATTGAGTTATCAAAAAATTTCTTAGAAAGTGAGATCTATGAAATAGTTTCAATTTAAATCTTATAATTAAATAAGAACAACTCACAAATCGTTCAATCTTCTACTCATACTTGGTATGATGCTATATAGGTACAAGAATGACAACAAGCCAGTCGTCGTATATTCGAACCATAGCTAGAGGAGACTGTTAGAAAGTAGTTTTTGGAGCATTGAGATCTCGTAGTCTCAACACTAAGCCCAATGGAATCGGTATGGTATCTCGATCAATTGAATTATTGTTTGTAGGGTGTTAAAATGATTCAAGTTTGAATGAAAATTTCTGTACTAACTTCTGAACGAAACTTGTCGTCCGAAAGGCATGTAATAACCTATAATAACCAGAAAGCTAAGCCATCTGTAAAAAAGGATTTGGCACTCCTAAAATAATCGATTTTTTTTAATTAAAAAAACCCGATTTAATCCACCTAGTGGTGAAAGGAACCTTTGTTATACGGTCTTACTTGCTATTTGAGATAGAAATCGACACGTCTTCGGAACATAATTCATCTATTGGTTAACGTTGCATAGTGCGTTGGTTTTCATAAAATTGTTGGAAATTGAATAAGTTTACACAATTTGAACAAACTAGCAGCACTTGTAAATTTTGATAGATCCTTTTTTCATGAAATTACTGAGTAAGGGTAAGTTGGTTGTTACTAATTTGAGTAAGTGCAAGTAAAAGCAGGTTGTAACAGGAAATATTATTCTTTAACATATACATTGCGTAGTAAAGGTCTAGTTTATAGGTTTTTGAACTATGCATAAATTCCTGTAATGTCATTCTTTTTGATTGACATCAATAAAGTTTTCTTGAATAAATTTCATCAATTTTTATTAACCTTCGGTTACTCACACTGTTGAATTTTGTACAACACGTGTAGGTTTTTGAGGTTTTGCTATATTGTTATAAAGTTACAAATCGCTGTTTAACTAACGTATATTTTTCAATTACCTTGTTATGAGCAAAATGTCATAATTATTCAATGCATTAATACTTTAAATTGTTGGGAAAATAGATCAGCATAAACTGACATCACAGAGACGAAGCAATCAGCATGTGAGGTGTACCGCAATTGACCCCAACTGGAATTTTCTCTCGTTTCTTCATATGGAAAAATGGTGTCTGTATGCAGCAAAACTATCAGCAAATGTAAAATGTTTAAAATGTATCCGTCTGCTGGTAGTCGAGTAATTCGGAGTCAAAATTAAGGCATTTCTTCTAATCAAAGTTCTACAGTACCTAAACAAACAAACATAGAGGTATACTATGTTCAGTGTATTTTTACTATTTGTACAATTTTGTAATACATGAAAAAGTCATACAACAATTACAAAAAGAGCTAAAATAGAAAATACTGATTTTACAAATTCATATTCAATAAATAAGATTTTTCTATCTTCGCTGAAGAGATAGAGGGTTACTGTCTTCAGCAAAATTTCTTGTAATAATATGCTCTATAACTTTGCAGAACACATCAATGTGTTATATTGAAACTGAAGAAAAATAATTTTTTTATTTCACTTTTAGGGGGATTAATCAAAATTTAAATTGCACCAGACGATCGAATTTTCAATTTCAAGAAATTCCTCCAAAGGTTCCATAAACCTAAAACCAAGTTTTCCCAGTCAAAACTCTAGTGCGCATGTCTTTTTGGCTTTGGGCCATTGTGCGCGCGAGTAACCGTATTACAAAAGTTGGCGCGAGTGTTGGAGGGTTAATATCTTTTGATCGGCAAAACCAATTCTTCTGAAATTTTGCAGATATATTTGCAACATTAAAATCTCTAATTTGATGCAAAAATAATTCAAACTAGATAAATCATCTTAGATGAAATGGTTATAAATTATTGTAAATTTTTATGTGTTGTATTCAATTGCTCATAACTTTCAAATTAAACGTCCAATCGAAAAACAAATCAATAGTGATCTATTAGGCTATGTTACCTTTCAAATGAGACTAATAGCGCATAAGTCGGTTTACCCATCTCTAAGAAACAGGCGATAATTATTACCTTGTCAAAACAGGTTTTTTAAAGATAACTTTTAAACTACTTGTTTGTTTTCAATAAAATTTACCCGAAAAATTTAGCGTTAACAAGAGCTTTCATTCAATACCAAGATCGTTGAAATCAGTCATTTGGTTCCGGAGAAAATCGTGTCACGTAATTTTCACGTTTTTACTTATAACTTTTAAACGAAATGTCGGACCTCGAAACAATTCAATAGTGATATACTAGGCAATAATACCTTTCAAACAAAAGTAATTGCGAACAAATCGGTTCAGCCATCTCCGAGAAACAGGCGATAGAAAAGTTGCGCCCCGCACATACATACACACATACACACACACACACACAGACATTGCTCAGTTCGTCGAACCCTGTCGATTGGTATATGTGGCTCGGCCCTCCGGGCCTCGGATCAATTTCGTGTTTTTCGACCAATTCCTAAACCTTTGTTATAGTATAACAAAGGTAAAACTACTTAGATAACTATTAATAATAAAAACTTGAGTCATTTTTATGCACAGAATTGTTATAAGATCCCATGCATTAATATGCATTTGATTTAATTTTACACTACTTTCAGTTGCAGTTGGCAGTACTTTCTTTCCAAAATGTCATAAAAGTATTTTTCACATTTAAGGAATAACTTGCACCGATACTTACATAACTGATATTTTTAACAGTTATAACAGTGTATAATGAAATAAATTACAAATTGCATAAACTGTTAGCCGAAATTGCAATTCCCATAGGTAATACAGGTCGAACTCGGTTATTCGGGTGAAAAAAAATTTAAATGGGTTTTACCTTTGTTATACTATAACAAAGGTTTAAAAATTGGTCGAAAAACACGAAATTGATCCGAGGCCCGGAGGGCCAAGTCACATATACCAATCGATAGGGTTCGTCGATTTGAGCAATGTCTGTGTGTGTGTGTGTGTGTGTGTGTGTGTGTGTGTGTGTGTGTGTGTGTGTGTGTGTGTGTGTGTGTGTGTGTGTGTGTGTGTGTGTGTGTGTGTGTGTGTGTGTGTGTGTGTGTGTGTGTGTGTGTGTGTGTGTGTGTGTGTGTGTGTGTGTGTGTGTGTGTGTGTGTGTGTGTGTGTGTGTGTGTGTGTGTGTGTGTGTGTGTGTGTGTGTGTGTGTGTGTGTGTGTGTGTGTGTGTGTGTGTGTGTGTGTGTGTGTGTGTGTGTGTGTGTGTGTGTGTGTGTGTGTGTGTGTGTGTGTGTGTGTGTGTGTGTGTGTGTGTGTGTGTGTGTGTGTGTGTGTGTGTGTGTGTGTGTGTGTGTGTGTGTGTGTGTGTGTGTGTGTGTGTGTGTGTGTGTGTGTGTGTGTGTGTGTGTGTGTGTGTGTGTGTGTGTGTGTGTGTGTGTGTGTGTGTGTGTGTGTGTGTGTGTGTGTGTGTGTGTGTGTGTGTGTGTGTGTGTGTGTGTGTGTGTGTGTGTGTGTGTGTGTGTGTGTGTGTGTGTGTGTGTGTGTGTGTGTGTGTGTGTGTGTGTGTGTGTGTGTGTGTGTGTGTGTGTGTGTGTGTGTATGTAATGATTTTTTCTATCGCCTGTTTCTCAGAGATGGCTGAACCGAATCGTTCGCTATTACTTTTGTTTGAAAGGTATTATTGTCTAGTAGATCACTATTGAGTTGCTTCGTGACACGACGTTTCGTTTAAAAGTTATAAGCAAAAATGTGAAAAATACGTGACACGGGTTTCTCTAGAACTACATGACCGATTTCAGCAATCTTAGTATCAAATGAAAGCTCTTATTAAAGCTAAATTATTCAGAAATTTTTAATTGAAAACAAACAAGTAGTTTAAAAGTTATGCTTAAAAAACCTGTTTTGACAGGGTAATAATTATCGCCTGTTTCTTAGAGATGGCCAAACCGATTTATGCGCTATTAGTCTCATTTGAAAGATAATATATCCTAATAGATCACTATTGAATGATTTTTTGATTGAACGTTCAATTTGAAAATTATGAGCAACCGTATACACCACACCAAAATTAACAAAAATTTATAATGATTTTAACCAAGATAATTTACCTAATTTCAATTATTTTAATATCAAACGAGAGGTTTTGACACTACGAATATATATGCAAAATTTCATAAGAATTGGTTTTACCGGTCAAAAGATATTAACCCTCGAACACTCGCGCCAACTTTTGTAACGCAGTTACTCGCGCGCACAATAGCCGCAAACCAAAGAAAACGTGTGCACTAGAGTTTTGACTGGGTAAGCTTGGTTTTAGGATTATCGAACCTTTGGAAGAGTTTCTTGAAATTAAAAGCTCTATCGTTTGGTGGAATTAAAATTTTGATTAATCCCCCTAAAAGTGAAATAAATAAAATATTTTTCTTCAGTGTTAATATAACACATTGATGTGTTCTGCAAAGTTATAGTGCATATTATTACAAGATATTTTGCTAAAGACAGTAACCTTCTATCTCTGCAGCGAAGATAGAAAAATCTGATTTATTGTATATGAATTTGTAAAATCAGTTTTTCTATTTTTGCTCTTTTTGTAATTGTTGAATGACTTTTTCATGTACTACAAAATTGTACAAATAGTAAAAATACACAACTTTGCTGAAAACAGTATACCTGTATGATTGCTTGTTTAGGAACTGTAGAACTTTGATTATAAAAAATACCCTAATTTTGACTACGAATTACTTGACTACCAGCAGACGGATACATTTTAAACATTTTACATTGGGTAGTTTTGCTGCATACAGACACCATTTTTCCATATGGAGAAACGAGACAAAATTCCACTTGGGGTCAATTGCGGTACACCTCGCTTGCTGATTGCTTCGTTTCTGTGATGGCGGTTTATGCTGATCTATTTTCCCAACAATTTAAATTATTAATGCATTGAATAATTATGACATTTTGCGCACAACAAGTTCATTGAAGAATATACGTTAGTTAAACAACGATTTGTGACTTTATAACAATATGGCGTTGAAAAACCTACACGTGTTGTACAAAATACAACAGCGTGAGTAACCGAAGGTTAATAAAAATTGATAAAAATTATTCTAAAGAACTCTATTGATGTGAATCAAATAGAATGGCATTACAGGAAATTATGCATAGTTCAAAAACCTATAAACTAGACCTTTACTAGGCAATGTATATGTTAAAGAATAAGATTTCCTATTACAACTTACTTTTATTTGCACTTACTCAAATTAATTAAACTTACTTATCCTTACTCAGCCATTTCATGAAAAAAGGATCTATCAAAATTTAAAAGTGTTCCTATTTTGTTCAAAATTTGTAAACTTATTCAATTTTCAAAAATTTTATGTAAACCAACGCATTACGCAACGTTGACCAATAGATGAATTATGTTCCGAAAACGTGTGGATTTCTATCTCAAATAGCAAGTAAGACCGTATAACAAAGGTTCCTTTCACCACTAGGTGGATTAAATCGGGTTTTTTTGAAATGTGTTTACGTTCAGAACGCGATTAACATTATAAAAAAAATTTCATTCGAATAATCGAGTCCGTCCTGTAATAATCAAATTAAAGTAATGAAATAAATGGTGCAACAATTATTTCTAATTTTGAGAACTATAAATGAGACATTCGTTTGTATATTTTTGTCAGCTGAAACATTGGAATGATTTGCTTGTACAGTGGACTCTCGGAAAAGTTAAGTCCCTAAAAAGTTAATTGTTCAGAAAAGTTAAGCGAATATTAGCTTGTCTTGTAGGCAACTCTCTAAAAAGTTAATTTTTTGCTTAACTTTTCTGAGAGTTTAAATTTATTGGTTGTCTAATGCGTTTATTCTTACAGGTATGTTGTTTTTCTATCTTTATTTCTCGTTTTCGGTATATTATCGCCTTTTCACAACTTCATGACTGGGATTAAATTAAACTCTTGTACCGGACAGTTGTAGCAATAGTTCAATACATAGTTGCTTCGAGATTTTTGATAACATTGGAAAAGCGCAAACTCAAATTGAATTTTAAATGCAAAATAAATGAACAGCAGGGAACACAAAATAAGCGCGAACATTGTCAAAACGTTGTCGTAGACTAAAAAAATTAAAAGTAAACTAGTAGAACCGACTATTTTAAATTTACTGAAAGGAACTACCTAAGTATTATTTCATAATATCTTGCTTCATATTTCTTAACATTACAACTTTCAGATACTTAAAATGTGTATCCGAGAATATATTTTTCGCTTTTGTATTTATCATTTTCAATGACTCTTAGGACTACTCAGAAAAGTTATAAACTTTATGCATGCATTGTTAAATTTGATGTGTAGGCTATTCATTTTATGGATCCACAGTTAGTTTCAAATTTGACTTTCTGCGTATTTAAAATTGTCAAATGTTGCTACAAAGCACGACTGATTTATTAAATGCATCAATAAGGTATACCATTCAACAACGATTAGAGAACTATCAAATTGCAGTTTTTGCTTGCTTGCATACTTCGCAGAAGTGCTCACTGCGGTGCGATCACAGCAGAGTTATTCTCCCTCGTTATTCCGCACACTGGTGATTCAAAGCAAGGGTGTGTGTTGAAAGTAGCCAATCCAAACTTCAGTGCACATGCGGGACGTTAGACAGTGGTGTATACGCTATCGCACGCTCTGTTGTCGCTAAGAATGGAAGTGTGTGGTGATTTTTGCGCGCGCCTCTTGCATACACTGAGGGGAATGCCAAGACTGTACGCAGCCTTTGAAAAGCATTAGGTTACTTGTGTTACATCACACGAATACATAGTTAAATATAAATTAATTAATTCGAAAGAATCCTGTAACATAATCATTGAATACATTTTTTAAACAAATGGTTCTCTGCATAACAGTTTGACCCTCCCCACTCCAGAAGCGAGTGAACCTCTTTGGTTTAAAATTTCTCCAATAAAAAAATGGCTTGGTCCCCCTCAAACGAAAGTCCTGGCTACGTCACTGATTGCACGCGTGCGCATTGGTATGGCAAGGTACGGAACGAACGGCTCGGGCAGCGAGTCAATTCCGCCAAAAAAGTATGTATAAAGTCAGCAACTGATTCAATAAAGTGGAGCAGTAGTAGAGAACCGATCAGGGTGGACACTTCTAACAGATCCGGCGTGCTATGCGTAGCCTTCTGAACATCAAAATAAATCCTTTCTTCGGATCTTAGAAAACCTGCTAACTCCACCAATATACCAGTTGTCCGCGCGGCAATATTTGGGACTTTAATTCGTGAATAACATGTTCCATATAGCAACATGCCACTTGTAAATCCACCTGGTGACATAGACTCATAACCATAAGACGAAATGTGAACAATAATTCACATGGTGTGCCACCGTTTAATCCAATCATGCAATCTTTTTTATAAATATCACAATTACGCAGTTTTAAATTCGAGTCGGCAGATTTGAACAAGTAGTGTGTGTTATTGAGCACATGAAACATAAAGGCATGTGGTGATTTACGATAATATTTGTCTCAGGCGGAAGGCCGAATATAGGAGTCCCAGATGCCAGGGATAAGCCACTACAGTTTTTTTAACATTTTTTTCTAGTCATCACCAAGTCTTCCACATACGAACATTACAATTTTGCAATGTAAGATGCACATTAAAATTTTTACTTACCATTAAAATTTTTGTTCTCCATGACCTAAAATGAAAAAAAAATATATAAGAAAATAGTTTCTGAATATCGCCTCTATTTTGCATACCGATCGAAGCTGGTTTCGATCAGAAATTTCACTCCGATCAGAATAACACACATCGATCAGGATTGAGAATATGGTTGCTGATCGGAACGAGCCCGATAGGGATGCAGAAATTAGGCAAATGAATCTATTTATAAAAAAAATTACCAATATGAAACAGCAAACAGTAGACGGAGCAGTCAAAGAAACCAGCTGCAGCAGTGAACCGCAGGCAGTAGACACCAAACCGAAGATGGGATATCTAGAACAAATAATTAAAATAACATATATTAGTAAATATATTGTTATAGCGCTCCTTATAGTTATTCTTTAAGAATATCGCCTCTATTCTGCATACCAATCTGAGCCGGTTCCGATCAGGATAACATAAACAATAAACAAATAACACACGCCTATCAAAATCCAGAATATAGTTTCTGGTCGAAACGGGCCTGATCGGGATGCAGAAATTAAATTAGGCAAATATTGCGGAGTTTCCACCTATTTAGAGTCCCACGTGAAAATTATTAGCGTGGTTATTTTCTGCGTTTACCGCACATGTTTGCAATTTAGCAATTTGAACCATCAGTGTTTCGTTATTGCCTCCCCACTGCACCCCTCCTTACTTGACAAGCATATTTTCAATGTATTTAGTAAGTACAGGATAATAATTATTAAAAAACGAATTTGCGAAGGACTCTTAAGCAAAGCCTTAAGCAGCCAGATGCAATATTTAAATCTCTTATAAAAAATTACCACTATGAAACAACAAACAGCAGCGGCCAACAGCAGCCGGACCAGCCGAAGAAACCAGCGCCAGCAGCAGAGAGCAAGCAACAGAAACCAAACTAAAGCCAAACCTAACTAAAAACCCCGAATTAATCCACCTAGCGGCGTGACCTAGCCTTTCTACTGCCACAATAAGCGTTATTTAATTTCTCAGGAACATCTATAATTAACTTGACTATATTTTTAAATATCCGTTCCGTATTCCTCAAAATCCTTATTTGCCAATAAAATTCACGTATTGCGTAGAATAATTATATTTTCTTTCCTTAAGTGCGTAAATACTTGTAAGCGTCATTTATGTTATTTGATGAACACCTTATTTAGTTTTATAATCGGTCGGCCTTAACTTTTGGTTTTCAGAGCCACATACGAAACTTGTTTTGAACTGACAATATGAAATATGTGTTCATAGCATAATTTTTGATATTTTTTTTTGAGTGGTTCTAGCCCAAAGGGTAGATTTTTTTTGATATTTTGATATTAATACCATGCGTTCAAAAGTTAGCATCTTTGAAAAATAAGAGTTCAGAAAAATTAATATTATATTTCGCTTTTGAAGAAAAAGGATATCTACAACAAAATGGTTAATCTCAAAATTTTACTATTAGTTTGCTTGGCTTCAATTTTGCAATATATCTGAACTATATATTTATACTATATATTTATATAGTAGAAAGGCAAAAAGATTTATTAGCGCTCCTTATCGGTCATTTTTATAATAAAATATTTACCTGTTTACCTTATTTATTACGAAGGTGTTCAAATGACAAATTTGAGTAAAAACTGCCGGCGTGTCGCTACCTGCTGCGATGGTGAGAAAAACGAAAACAAATGTCAGATGCGGTACATTTCATAAAAAAATTTCAGTTACCGTGAAAGCACCAGTCGCCGCGCAGTTCCAGTGACCGCGCACTAGGCAGTATTTTTATTAATTTTAGCGGGTTGAAATTGAAATACTTAATATCTTTCGTATAAATC
The DNA here is from genome assembly GCF_943734655.1 of Sabethes cyaneus. Taxonomy (NCBI): domain Eukaryota; kingdom Metazoa; phylum Arthropoda; class Insecta; order Diptera; family Culicidae; genus Sabethes; species Sabethes cyaneus. The sequence continues at coordinate 122,732,307 of NC_071355.1, read as the reverse complement.
TGTTACTGGATGTTTTTTGTTTATTCTACAGCAAAATGAACAAGTGTATGACATTTGATGGTAGATAAACAAAATAATTTTGAACGGGTGACATTGCAAGACGCCATCTGTCAAATTTTGTTAGCGGACGAGCTAAGAAGTGCATTTTTATTTTTAAGCGTTTTTCGGTATGCGTATGCAGGAATATTCGGTGAAAACTAAAGTAAATGGTAAGTTACAAACTTTTATGTTTGAAATGCTGCGAATTTGATTCATTTCCAGTTTTTCTCCATATATTTCAAGGTGCGTGTTCATTGGTACAGCAAAAATATTAGCTGATGCAATCGCCGCGCAAGATGTCTTCACGAAACAACAGCTATCAAGAGAACTTGCAAAACGCCCTTGAGAGCGTTCAAAAAGGATGCACCGTACGGAAAGCCGCTCGCTTGTACAATATTCCACCAAGCACACTTCGAGATAAACACAACAACCGATATGGGAAGTCCTCATTCGGACCGAACACTATTTTGAATGCCGATGAAGAAGAAAAAATTTGTCAATGGATAATCGCGACAGCCAAAGCAGGGTTTCCATTAAATACGCAGTCTCTTCGAGTGTCTGTTGCAAGTTTCATAAAGAAAACAAACAAAAATACCCCTTTTACAAACGGCGTTCCGGGGCGCTCCTGGCTTAGAGGATTTTTCAATCGGCATGCAAACATTACCAAGCGGATCCCCAGTATTCTTCCGAAGCACCGCGTCAACGTTAATGAGCAAAGTTTACGGGCCTGGTTTGCGGAGATACGTACTTTTTTCAAATCCGAGGAATTAGAAGATGTCTTACTAGATGGATCACGGATTGCTAACATGGACGAAACTGCTATACGGACCGTTCCTACTAAGGAGATTGTGCTTGCTGAAGTCGGTGTACCTTATGTGCACGCAAGGGTTGGAAATTCGGACAAAGAGTCATATACGGCCCTTTTTGCGGCCACGGCTGCTGGACAGCTTGCTCCAACTTTAATACTCTATCCCTATAAGCAAAGAATGCCATCCGAAATATTCAAAAGCTTGCCGGAAGGATGGGCAGCAGGGAAATCTGACAGCGGATGGATGAATCGTGATGTGTATTATCTTTATATGCGGGATGTTTTTATACCGTGGGTTCGCAAGATGAATATAAAACTCCCAATGATCGTCTTCGTAGATGGCCATCGTTCGCATTTTACCGTACAAACAACGGAATTATGTAAAATGAACAAGGTCATTTTAATATGTTTACCTCCCAATTCAACTCAAATCACGCAGCCATTGGATGTCTCATTTTTTCGTCCTTTGAAAGTACAGTGGACAAAGTTGCTAATCGATTGGCGGATCCGCAATGCCGGAGCAACTATTCTCAGAAAAGCAATAGCACCACTTCTAAAACGTGCAACGGAAAACATGGATAAGATTGAACAAACCATTAGCAGCGGATTTCGCAAATGCGGTTTATTTCCTTTTGATGAAGAAGCTATCCACTATTCTTCTTTAGTGACAGCCAATTCGAATACACGTGATCAATCAGAGCCATCGACATTCAGCAATATAATTCCAGACCAACCAGAGTTTCTCCAGGAATTCGAAAGGTATCTCTCAACCGATCAATTAAAATCGTTTATACTACAAGAAACAAATAGTTTTTGGAATGGTCCATTAGAAGATGCAAATCTGTTCAACGTTTGGAAAAAAATAAAAAACAAAATGATAGATGGTATGTTTCTTATTTTGATAATTTGACATAAATTTAAACGGAAATTTTTATTCTACGTTCACAGAGTCACAGAAAGCAGATGAGCCTCAATTGATCTCACAAAATTTTGAAGAGCACTTCAAAGGTTTTCCCGAGGCGGAAATATTTGATCGCGATAAACAAATGCAAGAGTTCGTGCATAACTTCAAGAATCATGATCCGGATGTTGCATTTCGTGAAATTTTTCGAGTTCCATCTGGCTCGGTTCTCCCTTCAGCAGAACGGAAGAGGAAACTTCAACCGCCATCTGTTGCAACAAGTGCAGCATACGACGAATATATGAGACAAGTTACACAGGAAAAAGAAGCCTCTGAGAAATTTAAACAGGAAAGGAAAACCATCAGATTGGCGAACAAAAAGGCTAAGGAAGAAGCAGTGCGTCTGAAAAGAGAAAAAGCAAAAACGAAAAAAAGGGAAACTATCCGCAACTAAATCTTTACTAAAAATGCTTAACTAAGACTGATTTTTTCTTCAACATACATTAATAAACAACTTAATTTTGTTGTTTACTTTTATATTACAGTCGTCAAAAAGATGATTTTTTGTTAAAAGATTATAAAAACATGCAAACGACTAAAAAGCATATTCATATTTATTAAAATAAATGAGTAAGAAAAGTGCGCGGCGATTAGAACACATGTGCGCGGCAATAGAAACATGCCTTAATTCTATGCGCGGCGATTGGTACACGTACACGCTGCACTGCAAATTGTTTTCTGCCAGTTGATGCAATAAAATGACGTTTTTAATATTTTTCTGTGAAAACATGATAAAACCGCTAACCAAATATATATTTTGCATAACAGTATGTAAAAAACTATATTTTTTACATGTATTTATATATTAGCTGATGTACTAAGTGCGCGGCGACTGGTGCCTTCACGGTAATTTAATTTTTAACTAGTTTTCGATTGAAAACTTTACTAAATTTTTATCAGGGTTTGTAAGAAATTTGTAAGTTATTTTTAAAACACTTTTAAAATAGTGAATTGAAAGAGCATAAATTTGAAAAATACTGTAAAAGTTAGTGTGCCGACTTAACTAAATCGAACACAGCAGTGATTCTAAAGCGGTTTTTGCATATTATTGGAATTTTTTTCTACTTTACAAGATCATTATGCTTGTTTTGTATCTGTTCAAATCAAAGTTCTGGAGATTCGAATATCTTTCAGTCTAATCGAACCATGTTGCTCCGGCACTACATGAAAATATGAATGTTCTCTGTAGTTATCCTGTATCTTGCTTGCAATAGCCTGGTTTATATTAATTTCACAATAAAACAAGTTTTTTAACACTCAAGCACGTGGATTTTTATAGTTTAGCGTGATATGTAACCTGTTTGTTGTCGCATAAATATACAAAACGATTATTTTCTCGTATATACTGTAAACAAACCACTGACAAAGTATATACCAAAAATAAAGTACTCAATTTTCTTACATTTTGCAATAATAATTTTACTTGTACATTGTTTCACTAAATTAAGAAAATTAAAAAACTGAACTTTTTCCGATTCTTCAAGCAAACTATCAACTTTCTCACCGTTCGGCTAGTTCCAAAGACCACCACCGTCAGCGCATAAGTTTCTGTCGAACAGGTCAAATAAAATCAATGCAACCACCTGATGCATATTATTACAAGAAATTTTGTTGAATACAGTAACCTTCTATCTATTCAGCGAAGGTAGTAAAATCTTATTTATTGTATATGAATTTGTAAAATCAGTTTTTTCTATTTTAGCTCTTTTTGTAATTGTTGTATGACTTTTTCATGTATTACAAAATTATACAAATAGTAAAAATACACAACTTTGCTGAACATAGTATACCCCTATGTTTGCTTGTTTAGGAACTGTAGAACTTTGATTATAAAAAATGCCCTGATTTTGACCCCGAATTACTCGACTACCAACAGACGGATACATTTTAAACACTTTACATTTTCTGGTAGTTTTGCTGCATACAGACACCATTTTTCCATATGAAGAAACGAGAGAAAATTCCAGTTGGGGCCAATTCCGGTACACCTCACATGCTACTTGCTTCGTTTTTGTGATGTCGGTTTATGCTAATCTATTTTCCTAACAATTTAAACTATCAATGCATTGAATAATTCCGACATTTTGCTCATAACAAGTTTATTGAAGAATATACGTAAGTATATACGTAATATACGATTTGTAACTTTATAACAATATGGCATTCAAAACCCTACACATGGTGTACAAAATACAACAGCGTGAGTAACCGAAGGTTCATAAAAATTGATGAAATTTATTCAAGAAAACTTTATTGTTGTGAATCAAATAGAATGGCATTGCAGGAAATTATGCATAGTTCAAAAACCTATAAACTAGACCTTTACTACGCAATGTATATGTTAAAGAATAATATTTCATCTCACAACTTACTTTCACTTGCACTTACCCTCATTAGTAACAACTTACTCAGCAACTTCATGAGAAAAAGAACTATCAAAATTTATAAGTGCTTCTATTTGGTTCAAATTCTGTAAACTTATTCAATTTCCAAAAATTTCATGTAATCCAAACGTGTCGATTTCTATTTCAAACAGCAAGTAAGACCGTATAACAAAGGTTCCTTTCACCACTAGGTGGATTAAATCAGGTTTTTAAGCATAACTTTTAAACTACTTGTTTGTTTTCAATAAAATTTACCCGAAAAATTTAACGTTAACAGGAGCTTTCATTCGATACCAAGATCGTTGAAATCGGTCATTTGGTTCCGGAGAAAATGGTGTCACGTAATTTTCACTTTTTTACTTATAACTTTTTAACGAAATGTCGGACCTTTAAAACAAAAGTAATAGCGAACAAATCGGTTCAGTCATCTCCGAGAAACAGACGATAGAAAAGTTGCGCCCCGCACATACACACACACACACACACACACACACACACACACACACACACACACACACACACACACACACACACACACACACACACACACACACACACACACACACACACACACACACACACACACACACACACACACACACACACACACACACACACAACACACACACACACACGCGCGCGCGCGCACACACACACGCACACACACACATACACACACACACGCGCGCACACACACACGCACACACACACACACACACACACACACACACACACACACACACACACACACACACACACACACACACACACACACACACACACACACACACACACACACACACACACACACACACACACACACAGGTGTACCGCGATTGGCCCTGGAATTTTCTCTCGTTTCTTCATGAAAAAATGGTGTCTGTATGCAGCAAAACTATCAGCAAATATAAAATGTTCAAAATGTATCTGTTGGTGGTCGAGTCATTCGGGGTCAAAATTAAGCCACTTTTTTAATCAAAGTTCTACAGTACCTAAACAAACAAACAGAGAGGTATACTATATTCATCAAAGTTGTGTATTTTTACTATTTATATAATTTTGTAATACATGAAAAAGTCATACAACAATTACAAAATGAGCTAAATAGAAAAAACTGATTTTACAAATTCATATACAATGAATAAGATTTTTATATCTTCGCTGAATAGATAGAAGGTTACTGTATTCAACAAAATTTCTTGTAATAATGTGTTCTAAAACTTTGCAGAACACATCAATGTGTTATATTGAAACTGAAGAAAAATAATTTTTTTATTTCACTTTTAGGGGGATTAATCAAAATTTAAATTGCACCAGACGATAGAACTTTCAATTTCAAGAAATTCTTCCAAAGGTTCCATAAACCTAAAACCAAGTTTTCCCAGTCAAAATTCTAGTGCGCATGTCTTTTTGGCTTTGGGCCATTGTGCGCGCGACTAATCGTATTACAAAAGTTGGCGCGAGTGTTCGAGGGTTAATATCTTTTGATCGGCAAAATCGATTCTTCTGAAATTTTGCAGATATATTTACAGCATTAAAATCTCTGATTTGATGCCAAAATAATTCAAACTAGATAAATTATCTTAGATGATCTCGTTATATATTATTGTAAATTTTAATGTGTTGTATTCAATTGCTCATAACTTTCAAATTAAACGTCCAATCAAAAAACAAATCAATAGTGATCTATTAGGTTATGTTACCTTTCAAATGAGACTAATAGCACCTAAATCGGTTTAGTCATCTCTAAGAAACAGGCGATAATTATTACCTTGTCAAAACAGGTTTTTTAAGCATAACTTTTAAACTACTTGTTTGTTTTCAATAAAATTTACCCGAAAAATTTAGCGTTAACAAGAGCTTTCATTTGGTACTAAGATCGTTGAAATCGGTCATGTAGTTCTAGAGAAAATCGTGTCACGTAATTTTTACATTTTTACTTATAACTTTTAAACGAAATGTCGGACCGCGAAACAATTCAATAGTGATATACTAGGCAATAATACCTTTCAAACAAAAGTAATAGCGAACAAATCGGCTTAGCCATCTCCGAGAAACAGGCGATAGAAAAGTTGCGTCGCGCACATACACACACACACACATACACACATACACACACACACAGACATTGCTCAGTTCGTCGAACCCTGTCGACTGGTATATGTGGCTCGGCCCTCCGGGCCTCGGATCGATTTCGTGTTTTTCGACCAATTTTTAAACCTTTGTTATAGTATAACAAAGGTAAAAAGCTGCGTATTAATTTGTATTTTTCGCTGGTTGAACAGGTAAGCTAAACCACCACGAGTCGCCACTGCTCATAAGTAGTACCTAGTAATCATTCGATCAATTATAAGTCAAAATGCCATAAAAATGTGTCACAAGAACTTCTTTAACATCGTTTCCTATACTCAAACATAACATTCGATAGAAAATAATTTATATGCAATAAAGATCAACAAGAAGCCAGCCGGCACGTCCTGTTCGAAGGTTTTAATACAAGCAACTCTACCCAGAGCAACTGCATGAATGCAATATATAACTGTATCAAATCACAAAAAAACATGTATTGCTGCAAAACTGTATGCATTGTACTCAATAAAATAATTTTTCCAATGGTTTTGAACCGGGGAGTAAACGAAAACAGTATTTTGTTTTCGTGCTACATTAAAGAAGGGAATACTTAGCTGAATGTGTTGACATTTCGAAGCTGTCCTTCCGATAGCCATCGGTGTCCGTGTCAAGCTTCATTCAAATAGGAAAATGTTGCAGTTAATCGCACTCGCATTCGCATATAAAACACTCGCATATAAAACAACACACTGCCGTCTGCCCGATGTGAAGTAGTAGTGAAGTAGTAATAAAAGAGTACATCTACATAGCCGTCTGCCGCCTTTCCGTAAACACAATACTAGCGAAAGACGCGAACCAGCATTTGGCGAAAAACCTATACGCACACTACTGCAACTTTTCATTCACACACACTACTAGAACACATTTTAATAACGATTTAATGCAATCACACTACACAACTTTTCTTTGGCCAATTTCCACCAAATCTACGATTTGTAAATTAATTTTATATATTACACACGCAACGTATAAAAAGACACAAAATCACTGGTTTTTTGGTAATATGGTCTTCGGAAACACACTAAATTTGAAGAAAACGAACGGACCGATCTCGAACGCGTCTGTCGGTGACCGTGCTGCCAGAAGCACTCTCGAGCTCGAAATTTCTTAGAAATACTCGAATAACTCAGCTCTGGCACGGAATTTTGAATCGAAATTTTTGCAGGATGATAGCCACAGATGTGCTGGACAAACTGAGCATAACTTCAGTGACGTATTTGACATGTTTGGACACGTAATTGTAAAGATAAAGGCATCAAATTTTTGAACGAGTTCGAAATTTCTCAGAAAAACTCGAATAACTCAGCTCTGGCACGGAATTTTGAAAGACATTTAATTTTTGAACGAGCTCGAAATTTCTTAGAAAAACTCGAATAACTCAGCTCTGGCACGGAATTTTGAAGCGAAATTTTCGCAGGATGATAGCCACAGATGTGCTGCATAAACTGAGCATAACTTCAGTGACGTATTTAACATGTTTGGACACGAAATTGTAAAGATAAAGACATCAAATTTTTGAACGAGCTCGAAATTTCTTAGAAATACTCAAATAACTCAGCTCTGGCACGGAATTTTGAAGCGAAATTATCGCAGGATGATAGCCACAGATGTGCTGCACAAACTGAACATAACTTCAGTGACGTATTTGACATGTTTGGACACGTAATTGTAAAGATAAAGACATCAAATTTTTGAACGAGCTCGAAATTTCTCAGAAAAACTCGAATAACTCAGCTCTGGCACGGAATTTTGAAGCGAAATTTTCGCAGGATGATAGCCACAGATGTGCTGCACAAACTGAGCATAACTTCAGTGACGTATTTGACATGTTTGGACACGAAATTGTAAAGATAAAGACATCAAATTTTTGAACGAGCTCGAAATTTCTTAGAAAAACTCGAATAACTCAGCTCTGGCACGGAATTTTTGCAGGATGATAGCCACAGATGTGCTGCACAAACTGAACATAACTTCAGTGACGTATTTGACATGTTTGGACACGTAATTGTAAAGATAAAGACATCAAATTTTTGAACGAGCTCGAAATTTCTCAGAAAAACTCGAATAACTCAGCTCTGGCACGGAATTTCGAAGCGAAATTTTCGCAGAATGATAGCCACAGATGTGCTGCACAAACTGAGCATAACTTCAGTGACGTATTTGACATGTTTAGACACGTAATTGTTAAGATAAAGACATCAAATTTTTGAACGAGCTCGAAATTTCTCAGAAAAACTCGAATAACTCAGCTCTGGCACGGAATTTTGAAGCGAAATTTTCGCAGGATGATAGCCACAGATGTGCTACACAAACTGAGCATAACTTCAGTGACGTATTTGACATGTTTGGACACGAAATTGTAAAGATAAAGACATCAAATTTTTGAACGAGCTCGAAATTTCTTAGAAAAACTCGAATAACTCAGCTCTGGCACGGAATTTTGAAGCGAAATTTTTGCAGGATGATAGCCACAGATGTGCTGCACAAACTGAGCATAACTTCAGTGACGTATTTGACATGTTTGGACACGTAATTGTAAAGATAGACATCAAATTTTTGAACGAGCTCGAAATTTCTCAGAAAAACTCGAATAACTCACCTCTGGCACGGAATTTTGAAGCGAAATTTTCGCAGGATGATAGTCACAGATGTGCTGCACAAACTGAGCATAACTTCAGTGACGTATTTGACATGTTTGGACACGAAATTGTAAAGATAAAGACATCAAATTTTTGAACGAGTTCGAAATTTCTTAGAAAAACTCAAATAACTCAGCTCTGGCACGGAATTTTGAAGCGAAATTTTTGCAGGATGATAGCCACAGATGTGCTGCACAAACTGAGCATAACTTCAGTGACGTATTTGACATGTTTGGACACGTAATTGTAAAGATAAAGACATCAAATTTTTGAACGAGCTCAAAATTTCTCAGAAAAACTCGAATAACTCACCTCTGGCACGGAATTTTGAAGCGAAATTTTCGCAGGATGATAGCCACAGATGTGCTGCACAAACTGAGCATAACTTCAGTGACGTATTTGACATGTTTGGACACGAAATTGTAAAGATAAAGTCATCAAATTTTTGAACGAGCTCGAAATTTCTTAGAAAAACTCAAATAACTCAGCTCTGGCACGGAATTTTGAAGCGAAATTTTTGCAGGACGATAGCCACAGATGTGCTGCACAAACTGAGCATAACTTCAGTGACGTATTTGACATGTTTGGACACGAAATTGTAAAGATAAAGACATCAAATTTTTGAACGAGCTCGAAATTTCTTAGAAAAACTCGAATAACTCAGCTCTGGCACGGAATTTTGAAGCGAAATTTTTGCAGGATGATAGCCACAGATGTGCTGCACAAACTGAGCATAACTTCAGTGACGTATTTGACATGTTTGGACACGTAATTGTAAAGATAAAGGCATCAAATTTTTGAACGAGTTCGAAATTTCTCAGAAAAACTCGAATAACTCAGCTCTGGCACGGAATTTTGAAGCGAAATTTTCGCAGGATGATAGCCAGAGATGTGCTGCATAAACTGAGCATTACTTCAGTGACGTATTTGATATGTTTGGACACGTAATTGTTAAGATAAAGACATCAAATTTTTGAACGAGCTCGAAATTTCTCAGAAAAACTCGAATAACTCAGCTCTGGCACGGAATTTTAAAGCGAAATCGTATTTGACATGTTTGGACACGAAATTGTAAAGATAAAGACATCAATCAAATTTTTGAACGAGCTCGAAATTTCTTAGAAAAACTCGAATAACTCAGCTCTGGCACGGAATTTTGAAGCGAAATTTTCACAGGTTGATAGCCACAGATGTGCTGCACAAACTGAGCATGGCTTCAGTAACGTATTCGACATGTTTGGACCCGAAATTGTAAAGATAAAGACATCAAATTTTTGAACGAGCTCGAAATTTCTTAGAAAAACTCGAATAACTCAGCTCTGGCACGGAATTTTGAAGCGAAATTTTCACAGGTTGATAGCCACAGATGTGCTGCACAAACTGAGCATGGCTTCAGTAACGTATTCGACATGTTTGGACCCGAAATTGTAAAGATAAAGACATCAAATTTTTGAACGAGCTCGAAATTTCTCAGAAAAACTCGAATAACTCAGCTCTGGCTTGGAATTTTGAAGCGAAATTTTCGCAGGATGATAGCCACAGATGTGCTGCACAAACTGAGCATAACTTCAGTGACGTATTTGACATGTTTGGACACGAAATTGTAAAGATAAAGACATCAAATTTTTGAATGAGCTCGAAATTTCTTAGAAAAACTCGAATAACTCAGCTCTGGCACGGAATTTTGAAGCGAAATTTTTGCAGTATGATAGCCACAGATGTGCTGCACAAACTGAGCATAACTTCAGTGACGTATTTGACATGTTTGGACACGTAATTGTAAAGATAAAGACATCAAATTTTTGAACGAGCTCGAAATTTCTCAGAAAAACTCCAATAACTCACCTCTGGCACGGAATTTTGAAGCGAAATTTTCGCAGGATGATAGCCACAGATGTGCTGCACAACCTGAGCATAACTTCAGTAACGTACCGTCATCCGGGGCGAAATTGTGCCAAAAAACCATATATTTTTTTTCTTTAGCTCAATATACACACAATTTAGGAACTAAGTTGATTTCAAACCTGTCAATATATACTAAATTGTTCAATTAACAACTACCGTAGACATGGTTTAGTTACAATGAAACCTAATTTTACTGGAAGTGCATGAACTTTGGCACAATCTCACCCCTTCTGGGAAGTGACATTCTTATTCTTATTCTTATTCTTATTAATACCAACACAGCCACAATAAAGGATTCCTGGAAATAATTTTAATTATTTCTAATCATAGAAATATTTCAAATTATTTTCTTGTCTGTATTAACATTTGCAAAATATCAGAGATATTTTGCAAATGTTTAATCGGCCAGGCCAACTGTGAAGTATTGCCGCAAAGACGATTATAAGAAATAAATCTTGTGTGAATAAGTTATTCATACATAGATGCATTTCAAAATCAACAGGGGAATAAGAAACGGGGACGTCTCGAACCAACCGTTTCTGATTAACTGTAAATTTTTTTCGTTGGGAGTATCTTTGCTAATAAAGGTTAAGTGATACTCCGGACCCTCGGGGATGAACTTATGGCATTTAGACCAAAAGCCCGGCTGCTATTGACCAAGGTTATAGCGCCTTATTTCGCTCACTGAAAATATATAAAATACACCAGCAACCCAAAAATAGATAATTATTTTGAAATATATAAAAATTAACTGTGCATAACTGTACAAAATTCGCTGTCACCGTCACTTAAAAATTGTCGAAGAATAACTGAATCAAGAATCTTCGAAACAAGATGTCCGAAGAATCGAAAATTCTCCCCTCCGGGAAAATAAAAGACTCCAAACTTACATTGCCCTTTGATTTCACAGTAGAGTATATAAAGAATAAATAAATATAAGGAACGTCCTCACCCGATTTCAAATCTGATGCTCAGGTTGAATACATTGCCAATCGATGTCACTTGAATCGGCCATGTCCTTAAATATTTCCGGAATACTATGGATAAAACGACGAATCTCGATTCAGTGCGCAATCAATATCCACTCAAAGCATCACTTCAAACTGTATTTCGAGAGCCAGAAAATGTAACTCGAAAGATCGCACTTCTTTTTGATTAGCTGATTTCACATGATTCGCGATGATTACTTTACACTGCACAATAACCGTTAGGGAAATGTGAAAAGTTTTAATAATGAACGAAAAACGAAAAATTCGCGACGTCAAAATTTTTCACACCCGTTCAGGCTCATGGCTTACTTGTCTTTTTTCATATTTCATCTAAAATCATTTTTGGGAGGAAAAGTGAAATTTATTGCAATCATTTCTTGGTGATTTTCAATAACAAATCGCATATTTAATCTATATATATAAAAATGAAATGCTGTTCGTGTGTCCGGTATAGACTCGCAAACCGCTCGACAGATTTTGGTGAATCTTGGCATATACATTGCGTTTGATGCGAGGAATGTTGTTAGCATAGTTTGAGACCCCTCCCCCCTAGAAGGGGGGGCTCCCATACAAATGGAACACAAATTTCTTCATAACTCGGGAACTAATCAAGCAAATGGAACCAAATTTGGCATGTGAAGGTTTTCGGAGGCAGATATTTTTTCTATGGTAGATTGAGAATCCTCCTTCCTCTAAGAGGGGGGGCTCCCATACAAATGAAACACAAATTTCTTTATAACTCGGGAACTAATCAAGCAAATGGAACCAAATTTGGCATGTGAAAGTTTTTGGAGGCAGAAATTTTTTCTATGGTAAATTGAGAACCCTCCTTCCTCTAAGAGGGGGGGGGGGGCTCCCATACAAATAAAACCAAAATTTCTTCATAACTTGACTATTAATCAAGCAAATGGAACCAAATTTGGCATGTGAAGGGTTTTGGAGGCAGAATTTTTTTCTATGGTAGATTGAGAACCCTCCTTCCTCTAAGAGGGGGGCTTCTATGCAAAAAAAAACAAAATTTCTTCATAACTTGACAGTTAATCAAGCAAATGGAACCATATTTGGCATGTGGGGGTTTCTAGAGACTGGATTTTTTTCTATAGTTGTTTGAGACCCCTCCCCCTCTAGAAGGGAGGGAAATGGAACACAAATTTCTTTATAACTCGGGAACTAATCAAGCAAATGGAACCAAATGTGGCATGTGAAGGTTTTTGGAGGTAGAATTTTTTTTCTATGGTAGATTGAGAAAGCTTCTTCTAAGAGGTGGCTTCCATTCAAATAAAACACAAATTTCCCCATAACTCGACTATTAATAAAGCAATTATTAATTATTTGGGGGTTACTGGAGACTTTTTTTCTATGGCGTATTGAGATTCCTCTCCCGTCTGGAAGGGGGGAGGGCTCTCATACAAATTAAACAATGCAATATTCAAAAAATATTCGAACTCGTGAGTGTTGCCGTCCGTACTAAAATATAAGAGAAATTTGGAACAAAATTTTTAAAAATAAATCGGTGAAGCCTAGATAATGGGTCATATTAAATAAAAGTAAGATGATATGATACTTATTTTAAAAACAAAATTGAAGAGAAAATACATTGTTGAAATGAAAAGATGAAGAAAATAATGTTGAGATTACACTTAGTTTATGGTTTCTGACCAGTTTTCAACTGATTTCAATCGAACTGCACTGATATTTTATTACGATTTTGTCAACATTACCATTTTAAGGGTTAGTAATCGCAAATCGTTACGTTGGACTTGCTGCTCGAGTCACAAATGCTGATGCGTTGGATTAGAAATTTGCGGCATGATTTAGGAATATCTTGGGTTGTCAAAAAGAAAGCTCTTGGTTGCAAGATTACAATTAATCAAATCTTCAGGATTATGCATGTACCCCCTTTTTAGAATGGCGTAGCAACGCGCGCCGGGTCCTCTAGTTTTAATTAAAATTTACTACATGGCATCACATAGTAATGAGAGATAATAATGCAAAACAGGCATGGTTCGATCACCTTAACTAAATTTTGATTAATTTGACAGTGCCGTTTCAGCCGTGCAAAATTTGACAAAGTTGTATATGGGACATTTGTAAAACTAGTTATTATCTACAATTTTGCTGAAAAAAGTTTTGCTGTATCTTTTGTATTTACGGTGCTACTATGCTAGTACTTCATTAGCGACTAAATGAACGTTGACTTAGTTATAAATAATTTAGCTTATAATCAAAACCACTGACACTTTTTTTCAAACAAGGTTAGGTTATATCTTTCAAATGGATTGGAGAGCTCGTTAACAGCTATCATCAAATAATTTATAATTTTTTGGGAAAAAAGTGTCTCACTGTATATGAAACTATACCTTTATACCTGTATTATAATTGTTTACAGCTTGCAGGCCCGAAGTGTAAATTGTTAATAAAATTGTTGTATTTCAAACTGATTTTCAGAAAGAAATTCTAAGAAAATATGCGTAATACCTGCAAACCACTTTTCTGATACCATTAGTGAAGACCCTGAATCGGAAATCAAATTTATGTGACTAGTAAAATTGATTGGTATTGCGTTTACATAGAAAAATTCTATTGAATTATTATTTTATTTTTATCAAAATCAATATATACAAATAATACAAACAATTTTATTGAGTTACCAAAAATGTCTTAGAAAGTGAGATCTATGAAATAGTTTCAATTTAAATCTTATAATTAAATAAGAACAACTCACAAATCGTTCAATCTTCTACGCATACTTGGTATGATGCTATATAGGTACAAGAATGACAACAAGCCAGTCGTCGTATATTCGAACCATAGCTAGAGGAGACTGTTAGAAAGTAGTTTTTGGAGCATTGAGATCTCGTAGTCTCAACACTAAGCCCAATGGAATCGGTATGGTATCTCGATCAATTGAATTATTGTTTGTAGGGTGTTAAAATGATTCAAGTTTGAATGAAAATTTCTGTACTAACTTCTGAACGAAACTTGTCGTCCGAAAGGCATGTAATAACCTATAATAACCAGAAAGCTAAGCCATCTGTAAAAAAAGATTTGGCACTCCTAAAATAATCGATTTTTTTTAATTAAAAAAACCCGATTTAATCCACCTAGTGGTGAAAGGAACCTTTGTTATACGGTCTTACTTGCTATTTGAGATAGAAATCGACACGTCTTCGGAACATAATTCATCTATTGGTTAACGTTGCATAGTGCGTTGGTTTTCATAAAATTGTTGGAAATTGAATAAGTTTACACAATTTGAACAAACTAGCAGCACTTGTAAATTTTGATAGATCCTTTTTTCATGAAATTACTGAGTAAGGGTAAGTTGGTTGTTACTAATTTGAGTAAGTGCAAGTAAAAGCAGGTTGTAACAGGAAATATTATTCTTTAACATATACATTGCGTAGTAAAGGTCTAGTTTATAGGTTTTTGAACTATGCATAAATTCCTGTAATGTCATTCTTTTTGATTGACATCAATAAAGTTTTCTTGAATAAATTTCATCAATTTTTATTAACCTTCGGTTACTCACACTGTTGAATTTTGTACAACACGTGTAGGTTTTTGAGGTTTTGCTATATTGTTATAAAGTTACAAATCGCTGTTTAACTAACGTATATTTTTCAATTACCTTGTTATGAGCAAAATGTCATAATTATTCAATGCATTAATACTTTAAATTGTTGGGAAAATAGATCAGCATAAACTGACATCACAGAGACGAAGCAATCAGCATGTGAGGTGTACCGCAATTGACCCCAACTGGAATTTTCTCTCGTTTCTTCATATGGAAAAATGGTGTCTGTATGCAGCAAAACTATCAGCAAATGTAAAATGTTTAAAATGTATCCGTCTGCTGGTAGTCGAGTAATTCGGAGTCAAAATTAAGGCATTTCTTCTAATCAAAGTTCTACAGTACCTAAACAAACAAACATAGAGGTATACTATGTTCAGTGTATTTTTACTATTTGCACAATTTTGTAATACATGAAAAAGTCATACAACAATTACAAAAAGAGCTAAAATAGAAAATACTGATTTTACAAATTCATATTCAATAAATAAGATTTTTCTATCTTCGCTGAAGAGATAGAGGGTTACTGTCTTCAGCAAAATTTCTTGTAATAATATGCTCTATAACTTTGCAGAACACATCAATGTGTTATATTGAAACTGAAGAAAAATAATTTTTTTATTTCACTTTTAGGGGGATTAATCAAAATTTAAATTGCACCAGACGATCGAATTTTCAATTTCAAGAAATTCCTCCAAAGGTTCCATAAACCTAAAACCAAGTTTTCCCAGTCAAAACTCTAGTGCGCATGTCTTTTTGGCTTTGGGCCATTGTGCGCGCGAGTAACCGTATTACAAAAGTTGGCGCGAGTGTTGGAGGGTTAATATCTTTTGATCGGCAAAACCAATTCTTCTGAAATTTTGCAGATATATTTGCAACATTAAAATCTCTAATTTGATGCAAAAATAATTCAAACTAGATAAATCATCTTAGATGAAATGGTTATAAATTATTGTAAATTTTTATGTGTTGTATTCAATTGCTCATAACTTTCAAATTAAACGTCCAATCGAAAAACAAATCAATAGTGATCTATTAGGCTATGTTACCTTTCAAATGAGACTAATAGCGCATAAGTCGGTTTACCCATCTCTAAGAAACAGGCGATAATTATTACCTTGTCAAAACAGGTTTTTTAAAGATAACTTTTAAACTACTTGTTTGTTTTCAATAAAATTTACCCGAAAAATTTAGCGTTAACAAGAGCTTTCATTCAATACCAAGATCGTTGAAATCAGTCATTTGGTTCCGGAGAAAATCGTGTCACGTAATTTTCACGTTTTTACTTATAACTTTTAAACGAAATGTCGGACCTCGAAACAATTCAATAGTGATATACTAGGCAATAATACCTTTCAAACAAAAGTAATTGCGAACAAATCGGTTCAGCCATCTCCGAGAAACAGGCGATAGAAAAGTTGCGCCCCGCACATACATACACACATACACACACACACACACACACAGACATTGCTCAGTTCGTCGAACCCTGTCGATTGGTATATGTGGCTCGGCCCTCCGGGCCTCGGATCAATTTCGTGTTTTTCGACCAATTCCTAAACCTTTGTTATAGTATAACAAAGGTAAAACTACTTAGATAACTATTAATAATAAAAACTTGAGTCATTTTTATGCACAGAATTGTTATAAGATCCCATGCATTAATATGCATTTGATTTAATTTTACACTACTTTCAGTTGCAGTTGGCAGTACTTTCTTTCCAAAATGTCATAAAAGTATTTTTCACATTTAAGGAATAACTTGCACCGATACTTACATAACTGATATTTTTAACAGTTATAACAGTGTATAATGAAATAAATTACAAATTGCATAAACTGTTAGCCGAAATTGCAATTCCCATAGGTAATACAGGTCGAACTCGGTTATTCGGGTGAAAAAAAATTTAAATGGGTTTTACCTTTGTTATACTATAACAAAGGTTTAAAAATTGGTCGAAAAACACGAAATTGATCCGAGGCCCGGAGGGCCAAGTCACATATACCAATCGATAGGGTTCGTCGATTTGAGCAATGTCTGTGTGTGTGTGTGTGTGTGTGTGTGTGTGTGTGTGTGTGTGTGTGTGTGTGTGTGTGTGTGTGTGTGTGTGTGTGTGTGTGTGTGTGTGTGTGTGTGTGTGTGTGTGTGTGTGTGTGTGTGTGTGTGTGTGTGTGTGTGTGTGTGTGTGTGTGTGTGTGTGTGTGTGTGTGTGTGTGTGTGTGTGTGTGTGTGTGTGTGTGTGTGTGTGTGTGTGTGTGTGTGTGTGTGTGTGTGTGTGTGTGTGTGTGTGTGTGTGTGTGTGTGTGTGTGTGTGTGTGTGTGTGTGTGTGTGTGTGTGTGTGTGTGTGTGTGTGTGTGTGTGTGTGTGTGTGTGTGTGTGTGTGTGTGTGTGTGTGTGTGTGTGTGTGTGTGTGTGTGTGTGTGTGTGTGTGTGTGTGTGTGTGTGTGTGTGTGTGTGTGTGTGTGTGTGTGTGTGTGTGTGTGTGTGTGTGTGTGTGTGTGTGTGTGTGTGTGTGTGTGTGTGTGTGTGTGTGTGTGTGTGTGTGTGTGTGTGTGTGTGTGTGTGTGTGTGTGTGTGTGTGTGTGTGTGTGTGTGTGTGTGTGTGTGTGTGTGTGTGTGTGTGTGTGTGTGTGTGTGTGTGTGTGTGTGTGTGTGTGTGTGTGTGTGTGTGTGTGTGTGTGTGTGTGTGTGTGTGTGTGTGTGTGTGTGTGTGTGTGTGTGTGTGTGTGTGTGTGTGTGTGTGTGTGTGTGTGTGTGTGTGTGTGTGTGTGTGTGTGTGTGTGTGTGTGTGTGTGTGTGTGTGTGTGTGTGTGTGTGTGTGTGTGTGTGTGTGTGTGTGTGTGTGTGTGTGTGTGTGTGTGTGTGTGTGTGTGTGTGTGTGTGTGTGTGTGTATGTATGTAATGATTTTTTCTATCGCCTGTTTCTCAGAGATGGCTGAACCGAATCGTTCGCTATTACTTTTGTTTGAAAGGTATTATTGTCTAGTAGATCACTATTGAGTTGCTTCGTGACACGACGTTTCGTTTAAAAGTTATAAGCAAAAATGTGAAAAATACGTGACACGGGTTTCTCTAGAACTACATGACCGATTTCAGCAATCTTAGTATCAAATGAAAGCTCTTATTAAAGCTAAATTATTCAGAAATTTTTAATTGAAAACAAACAAGTAGTTTAAAAGTTATGCTTAAAAAACCTGTTTTGACAGGGTAATAATTATCGCCTGTTTCTTAGAGATGGCCAAACCGATTTATGCGCTATTAGTCTCATTTGAAAGATAATATATCCTAATAGATCACTATTGAATGATTTTTTGATTGAACGTTCAATTTGAAAATTATGAGCAACCGTATACACCACACCAAAATTAACAAAAATTTATAATGATTTTAACCAAGATAATTTACCTAATTTCAATTATTTTAATATCAAACGAGAGGTTTTGACACTACGAATATATATGCAAAATTTCATAAGAATTGGTTTTACCGGTCAAAAGATATTAACCCTCGAACACTCGCGCCAACTTTTGTAACGCAGTTACTCGCGCGCACAATAGCCGCAAACCAAAGAAAACGTGTGCACTAGAGTTTTGACTGGGTAAGCTTGGTTTTAGGATGATCGAACCTTTGGAAGAGTTTCTTGAAATTAAAAGCTCTATCGTTTGGTGGAATTAAAATTTTGATTAATAAAATATTTTTCTTCAGTGTTAATATAACACATTGATGTGTTCTGCAAAGTTATAGTGCATATTATTACAAGATATTTTGCTAAAGACAGTAACCTTCTATCTCTGCAGCGAAGATAGAAAAATCTGATTTATTGTATATGAATTTGTAAAATCAGTTTTTCTATTTTTGCTCTTTTTGTAATTGTTGAATGACTTTTTCATGTACTACAAAATTGTACAAATAGTAAAAATACACAACTTTGCTGAAAACAGTATACCTGTATGATTGCTTGTTTAGGAACTGTAGAACTTTGATTATAAAAAATACCCTAATTTTGACTACGAATTACTTGACTACCAGCAGACGGATACATTTTAAACATTTTACATTGGGTAGTTTTGCTGCATACAGACACCATTTTTCCATATGGAGAAACGAGACAAAATTCCACTTGGGGTCAATTGCGGTACACCTCGCTTGCTGATTGCTTCGTTTCTGTGATGGCGGTTTATGCTGATCTATTTTCCCAACAATTTAAATTATTAATGCATTGAATAATTATGACATTTTGCGCACAACAAGTTCATTGAAGAATATACGTTAGTTAAACAACGATTTGTGACTTTATAACAATATGGCGTTGAAAAACCTACACGTGTTGTACAAAATACAACAGCGTGAGTAACCGAAGGTTAATAAAAATTGATAAAAATTATTCTAAAGAACTCTATTGATGTGAATCAAATAGAATGGCATTACAGGAAATTATGCATAGTTCAAAAACCTATAAACTAGACCTTTACTAGGCAATGTATATGTTAAAGAATAAGATTTCCTATTACAACTTACTTTTATTTGCACTTACTCAAATTAATTAAACTTACTTATCCTTACTCAGCCATTTCATGAAAAAAGGATCTATCAAAATTTAAAAGTGTTCCTATTTTGTTCAAAATTTGTAAACTTATTCAATTTTCAAAAATTTTATGTAAACCAACGCATTACGCAACGTTGACCAATAGATGAATTATGTTCCGAAAACGTGTGGATTTCTATCTCAAATAGCAAGTAAGACCGTATAACAAAGGTTCCTTTCACCACTAGGTGGATTAAATCGGGTTTTTTTGAAATGTGTTTACGTTCAGAACGCGATTAACATTATAAAAAAAATTTCATTCGAATAATCGAGTCCGTCCTGTAATAATCAAATTAAAGTAATGAAATAAATGGTGCAACAATTATTTCTAATTTTGAGAACTATAAATGAGACATTCGTTTGTATATTTTTGTCAGCTGAAACATTGGAATGATTTGCTTGTACAGTGGACTCTCGGAAAAGTTAAGTCCCTAAAAAGTTAATTGTTCAGAAAAGTTAAGCGAATATTAGCTTGTCTTGTAGGCAACTCTCTAAAAAGTTAATTTTTTGCTTAACTTTTCTGAGAGTTTAAATTTATTGGTTGTCTAATGCGTTTATTCTTACAGGTATGTTGTTTTTCTATCTTTATTTCTCGTTTTCGGTATATTATCGCCTTTTCACAACTTCATGACTGGGATTAAATTAAACTCTTGTACCGGACAGTTGTAGCAATAGTTCAATACATAGTTGCTTCGAGATTTTTGATAACATTGGAAAAGCGCAAACTCAAATTGAATTTTAAATGCAAAATAAATGAACAGCAGGGAACACAAAATAAGCGCGAACATTGTCAAAACGTTGTCGTAGACTAAAAAAATTAAAAGTAAACTAGTAGAACCGACTATTTTAAATTTACTGAAAGGAACTACCTAAGTATTATTTCATAATATCTTGCTTCATATTTCTTAACATTACAACTTTCAGATACTTAAAATGTGTATCCGAGAATATATTTTTCGCTTTTGTATTTATCATTTTCAATGACTCTTAGGACTACTCAGAAAAGTTATAAACTTTATGCATGCATTGTTAAATTTGATGTGTAGGCTATTCATTTTATGGATCCACAGTTAGTTTCAAATTTGACTTTCTGCGTATTTAAAATTGTCAAATGTTGCTACAAAGCACGACTGATTTATTAAATGCATCAATAAGGTATACCATTCAACAACGATTAGAGAACTATCAAATTGCAGTTTTTGCTTGCTTGCATACTTCGCAGAAGTGCTCACTGCGGTGCGATCACAGCAGAGTTATTCTCCCTCGTTATTCCGCACACTGGTGATTCAAAGCAAGGGTGTGTGTTGAAAGTAGCCAATCCAAACTTCAGTGCACATGCGGGACGTTAGACAGTGGTGTATACGCTATCGCACGCTCTGTTGTCGCTAAGAATGGAAGTGTGTGGTGATTTTTGCGCGCGCCTCTTGCATACACTGAGGGGAATGCCAAGACTGTACGCAGCCTTTGAAAAGCATTAGGTTACTTGTGTTACATCACACGAATACATAGTTAAATATAAATTAATTAATTCGAAAGAATCCTGTAACATAATCATTGAATACATTTTTTAAACAAATGGTTCTCTGCATAACAGTTTGACCCTCCCCACTCCAGAAGCGAGTGAACCTCTTTGGTTTAAAATTTCTCCAATAAAAAAATGGCTTGGTCCCCCTCAAACGAAAGTCCTGGCTACGTCACTGATTGCACGCGTGCGCATTGGTATGGCAAGGTACGGAACGAACGGCTCGGGCAGCGAGTCAATTCCGCCAAAAAAGTATGTATAAAGTCAGCAACTGATTCAATAAAGTGGAGCAGTAGTAGAGAACCGATCAGGGTGGACACTTCTAACAGATCCGGCGTGCTATGCGTAGCCTTCTGAACATCAAAATAAATCCTTTCTTCGGATCTTAGAAAACCTGCTAACTCCACCAATATACCAGTTGTCCGCGCGGCAATATTTGGGACTTTAATTCGTGAATAACATGTTCCATATAGCAGCATGCCACTTGTAAATCCACCTGGTGACATAGACTCATAACCATAAGACGAAATGTGAACAATAATTCACATGGTGTGCCACCGTTTAATCCAATCATGCAATCTTTTTTATAAATATCACAATTACGCAGTTTTAAATTCGAGTCGGCAGATTTGAACAAGTAGTGTGTGTTATTGAGCACATGAAACATAAAGGCATGTGGTGATTTACGATAATATTTGTCTCAGGCGGAAGGCCGAATATAGGAGTCCCAGATGCCAGGGATAAGCCACTACAGTTTTTTTTAACATTTTTTTCTAGTCATCACCAAGTCTTCCACATACGAACATTACAATTTTGCAATGTAAGATGCACATT